>NW_026708720.1:0-38172 GCF_902713425.1 Acipenser ruthenus
ACCAGGGCTAACCGCCGTGCAGGTCCCCCGGGGGACGCCGCAAGTGTTCAGCCGAGCTCGGGGAACGATAGCCCGGCTTCATAACACTCGTGCACCCGGGGGGGGGGCGTGCATTGAATGAATTCATTCATCGCTGTAGACCCGGGACGCGGGACCAGGGCTAACCGCCGTGCAGGTCCCCCGGGGGACGCCGCAAGTGTTCAGCCGAGCTCGGGGAACGATAGCCCGGCTTCATAACACTCGTGCACCCGGGGGGGGGGCGTGCATTGAATGAATTCATTCATCGCTGTAGACCCGGGACGCGGGACCAGGGCTAACCGCCGTGCAGGTCCCCCGGGGGACGCCGCAAGTGTTCAGCCGAGCTCGCGGATCTCCAGCCGGGACCCATAACACTCGTGCACCCGGGGGGAAAGTGCATTTAATGAATTCATTCATCGCTGTTCCGCCGTGCAGCTCCCCGGGGGCGGGGGGGACGAGCAAGTGTTCAGCCCGAGCTCATAACACCCGTGCACACGGGGGGGGACGTGCAGGTATTTTTTTCCCCCAGCAGACGGGGGTCCCGGCCTTACACTCGGGCAGCTCCCCGGGGAATGTTAGAGGTCGTCGCCCCCGCTGCTGAGGCGCTAAAGTATCCGACTGCCTGGAGCGCTAAACCGGCTCCGATCGGTCAGAGGGGACCGCGGGGAGTGAGCCGTGAATAGAGCGTCCTGCTGCCTTCTCGCCGGGTCCGAAAATAGCCGAGAGTTAAGCCTCTCCCCGCTGTGTCTTCGGCAAACTTCCGCAACGTCAGGATGGGCGGGCCTCTGGTCATGTGATTTATGACATGACATGACCAGAGGCCCGTCCCTCTTGAAGCGGCGAGTGGCTGACGAAGCCACGGCGGGGAGGGGCTTAACTCTCGGCTATTTTCGCTGGCCTTCGGGGCTGCTTCTAACGGGTCTCCGCAGCGGCGCTTGCGCAGGTGTTCAGCCGAGCTCGCGGATCTCCAGCCGGGACCCATAACACTCGTGCACCCGGGGGGGGGGCGTGCATTGAATGAATTCATTCATCGCTGTAGACCCGGGACGCGGGACCAGGGCTAACCGCCGTGCAGGTCCCCGCACTGGGCTTGTGTCCCAGGCATCCATCCCCCTGCCCTGGCCGCATCCATGGCCGGTGAAAAGGATGGAGCGTCCCAAAGCCCAGCATCCGACTGGGATGCAAGTGCCGTCCCACGCCCGAGCTCGCGGAACTGCAACCCGGCCTCAGAACACTCGTGCACCCGGGGGGGACGTGCATTTAATTAATTCATTAATCGCTGTTCACCTGGGACGCGGGGCACCGGCGAACCGCCGTGCAGCTCCCCGCACTGGGCTTGTGTCCCAGGCATCCATCCCCCTGCCCTGGCCGCATCCATGGCCGGTGAAAAGGATGGAGCGTCCCAAAGCCCAGCATCCGACTGGGATGCAAGTGCCGTCCCACGCCCGAGCTCGCGGAACTGCAACCCGGCCTCAGAACACTCGTGCACCCGGGGGGGACGTGCATTTAATTAATTCATTAATCGCTGTTCACCTGGGACGCGGGGCACCGGCGAACCGCCGTGCAGCTCCCCGCACTGGGCTTGTGTCCCAGGCATCCATCCCCCTGCCCTGGCCGCATCCATGGCCGGTGAAAAGGATGGAGCGTCCCAAAGCCCAGCATCCGACTGGGATGCAAGTGCCGTCCCACGCCCGAGCTCGCGGAACTGCAACCCGGCCTCAGAACACTCGTGCACCCGGGGGGGACGTGCATTTAATTAATTCATTAATCGCTGTTCACCTGGGACGCGGGGCACCGGCGAACCGCCGTGCAGCTCCCCGCACTGGGCTTGTGTCCCAGGCATCCATCCCCCTGCCCTGGCCGCATCCATGGCCGGTGAAAAGGATGGAGCGTCCCAAAGCCCAGCATCCGACTGGGATGCAAGTGCCGTCCCACGCCCGAGCTCGCGGAACTGCAACCCGGCCTCAGAACACTCGTGCACCCGGGGGGGACGTGCATTTAATTAATTCATTAATCGCTGTTCACCTGGGACGCGGGGCACCGGCGAACCGCCGTGCAGCTCCCCGCACTGGGCTTGTGTCCCAGGCATCCATCCCCCTGCCCTGGCCGCATCCATGGCCGGTGAAAAGGATGGAGCGTCCCAAAGCCCAGCATCCGACTGGGATGCAAGTGCCGTTCCACTCCCAAGCTCTCCCACTCTCCAGCTCTCCCACTCTCCAGCTCTCCCACTCTCCGTTGCAGGCACGCAGCTCCATCTGTGGCCCATCAAAACTAGTGTGACTCAGGGTTAGGGTTAGGGTCACACTCGTTTCCGTGCTAAAGGTCTTGTTTTGTAGCTCGCAGTAATACCTTTACAGGCATACCTTGATTCAATTGATACCACCTGTGGTTATTTAAATATTAAAAAAAAAAAAAAAAAAAAAAAACCTGAACGGGACGTTTTTTCGCCAAATGTAAACGAAACCTATTTAAGGTCGTTATTTAGTGTAGCAGTCGAATAAAAACTCGAGTGCGGTGTTGTTTTGTAGCTTGCAATCATACCTATCCAACGATACCTCGTATGAGGTGGTAGCTCCAGGGGTTATTGAAATATTAATTTTAATGTGATTCCCATTGAAACGTATAGGCGTTTTCACCAGAAAACGTAAAAAACAGAAACGGAAAAAAGCTGAATTTTGTAGGAATCGCTCTAAAAACCCTGGGCTCAGTTACAGGCTGTTAGTCTGATACTACAGCCCTTGGAATGGTGTTTCTACCTGCTTGCATGGCTTCAAAATCCTTCCAAATGTACTTTTTCAAGGGGCCTGCAGTGCACTTAGAAGTGGCATTTAAGGACAGGGGCAGCGTCGGAACCGAAAGGCCCAGCAACCTGTGCTTTTCCACCACTTATCTGCATGTCCTACAGGTACTCTGTAGCAATTTTCAGCCACCTACCACATTCGCTGATTCTTTGAGAGCCTGCCAAAATTGTTACAAATGACCCATAGGCTTAAAGCAGCGGTCGCCTTAGTTGAATGGGAAAAAAGCTGAATTTTGTAGGAATCGCTCTAAAAACCCTGGGCTCAGTTACAGGCTGTTAGTCTGATACTACAGCCCTTGGAATGGTGTTTCTACCTGCTTGCATGGCTTCAAAATCCTTCCAAATGTACTTTTTCAAGGGGCCTGCAGTGCACTTAGAAGTGGCATTTAAGGACAGGGGCAGCGTCGGAACCGAAAGGCCCAGCAACCTGTGCTTTTCCACCACTTATCTGCATGTCCTACAGGTACTCTGTAGCAATTTTCAGCCCCCTACCACATTCGCTGATTCGTTGAGAGCCTGCCAAAATTGGCTTAAAAACTCATTAAAATGTACTTTTTCAAGTATTTGAATGGTTGCCGACTCCAATTCTAGGGGCTGCTGCCATCTACTGGTGGAAAATATTTATGACACCGGGGATGCAAATGCTGTTACTCTTATTTGAATTGCTCAAAAAAATCCGATTTCTGCGGGAATTCTTCTAAAAACACTGCAGGGGACGAGCAAGTGTTCAGCCCGAGCTCGCGGATCTCCAGCCGGGACCCATAACACTCGTGCACCCGGGGGGGAAAGTGCATTGAATGAATTCATTCATCGCTGTAGACCCGGGACGCGGGACCAGGGCTAACCGCCGTGCAGGTCCCCCGGGGGACGCCGCAAGTGTTCAGCCGAGCTCGGGGAACGATAGCCCGGCTTCATAACACTCGTGCACCCGGGGGGGAAAGTGCATTGAATGAATTCATTCATCGCTGTAGACCCGGGACGCGGGACCAGGGCTAACCGCCGTGCAGGTCCCCCGGGGGACGCCGCAAGTGTTCAGCCGAGCTCGGGGAACGATAGCCCGGCTTCATAACACTCGTGCACCCGGGGGGGAAAGTGCATTGAATGAATTCATTCATCGCTGTTCCGCCGTGCAGCTCCCCGGGGGCGGGGGGGACGAGCAAGTGTTCAGCCCGAGCTCATAACACCCGTGCACACGGGGGGGGACGTGCAGGTATTTTTTTCCCCCAGCAGACGGGGGTCCCGGCCTTACACTCGGGCAGCTCCCCGGGGAATGTTAGAGGTCGTCGCCCCCGCTGCTGAGGCGCTAAAGTATCCGACTGCCTGGAGCGCTAAACCGGCTCCGATCGGTCAGAGGGGACCGCGGGGAGTGAGCCGTGAATAGAGCGTCCTGCTGCCTTCTCGCCGGGTCCGAAAATAGCCGAGAGTTAAGCCTCTCCCCGCTGTGTCTTCGGCAAACTTCCGCAACGTCAGGATGGGCGGGCCTCTGGTCATGTGATTTATGACATGACATGACCAGAGGCCCGTCCCTCTTGAAGCGGCGAGTGGCTGACGAAGCCACGGCGGGGAGGGGCTTAACTCTCGGCTATTTTCGCTGGCCTTCGGGGCTGCTTCTAACGGGTCTCCGCAGCGGCGCTTGCGCAGGTGTTCAGCCGAGCTCGCGGATCTCCAGCCGGGACCCATAACACTCGTGCACCCGGGGGGGGGGCGTGCATTGAATGAATTCATTCATCGCTGTTCACACGGGACGCGGGACCAGGGCTAACCGCCGTGCAGGTCCCCCGGGGGACGCCGCAAGTGTTCAGCCGAGCTCGGGGAACGATAGCCCGGCTTCATAACACTCGTGCACCCGGGGGGGGGGCGTGCATTGAATGAATTCATTCATCGCTGTAGACCCGGGACGCGGGACCAGGGCTAACCGCCGTGCAGGTCCCCCGGGGGACGCCGCAAGTGTTCAGCCGAGCTCGGGGAACGATAGCCCGGCTTCATAACACTCGTGCACCCGGGGGGGGGGCGTGCATTGAATGAATTCATTCATCGCTGTAGACCCGGGACGCGGGACCAGGGCTAACCGCCGTGCAGGTCCCCCGGGGGACGCCGCAAGTGTTCAGCCGAGCTCGGGGAACGATAGCCCGGCTTCATAACACTCGTGCACCCGGGGGGGAAAGTGCATTGAATGAATTCATTCATCGCTGTAGACCCGGGACGCGGGACCAGGGCTAACCGCCGTGCAGGTCCCCCGGGGGACGCCGCAAGTGTTCAGCCGAGCTCGGGGAACGATAGCCCGGCTTCATAACACTCGTGCACCCGGGGGGGAAAGTGCATTGAATGAATTCATTCATCGCTGTAGACCCGGGACGCGGGACCAGGGCTAACCGCCGTGCAGGTCCCCCGGGGGACGCCGCAAGTGTTCAGCCGAGCTCGGGGAACGATAGCCCGGCTTCATAACACTCGTGCACCCGGGGGGGAAAGTGCATTGAATGAATTCATTCATCGCTGTAGACCCGGGACGCGGGACCAGGGCTAACCGCCGTGCAGGTCCCCCGGGGGACGCCGCAAGTGTTCAGCCGAGCTCGGGGAACGATAGCCCGGCTTCATAACACTCGTGCACCCGGGGGGGAAAGTGCATTGAATGAATTCATTCATCGCTGTTCACACGGGACGCGGGACCAGGGCTAACCGCCGTGCAGGTCCCCCGGGGGACGCCGCAAGTGTTCAGCCGAGCTCGGGGAACGATAGCCCGGCTTCATAACAGTCGTGCACCCGGGGGGGGGGCGTGCATTGAATGAATTCATTCATCGCTGTAGACCCGGGACGCGGGACCAGGGCTAACCGCCGCAAGTGTTCAGCCGAGCTCGGGGAACGATAGCCCGGCTTCATAACACTCGTGCACCCGGGGGGGGGGCGTGCATTGAATGAATTCATTCATCGCTGTAGACCCGGGACGCGGGACCAGGGCTAACCGCAGTGCAGGTCCCCCGGGGGACGCCGCAAGTGTTCAGCCGAGCTCGCGGATCTCCAGCCGGGACCCATAACACTCGTGCACCCGGGGGGAAAGTGCATTTAATGAATTCATTCATCGCTGTTCCGCCGTGCAGCTCCCCGGGGGCGGGGGGGACGAGCAAGTGTTCAGCCCGAGCTCATAACACCCGTGCACACGGGGGGGGACGTGCAGGTATTTTTTTCCCCCAGCAGACGGGGGTCCCGGCCTTACACTCGGGCAGCTCCCCGGGGAATGTTAGAGGTCGTCGCCCCCGCTGCTGAGGCGCTAAAGTATCCGACTGCCTGGAGCGCTAAACCGGCTCCGATCGGTCAGAGGGGACCGCGGGGAGTGAGCCGTGAATAGAGCGTCCTGCTGCCTTCTCGCCGGGTCCGAAAATAGCCGAGAGTTAAGCCTCTCCCCGCTGTGTCTTCGGCAAACTTCCGCAACGTCAGGATGGGCGGGCCTCTGGTCATGTGATTTATGACATGACATGACCAGAGGCCCGTCCCTCTTGAAGCGGCGAGTGGCTGACGAAGCCACGGCGGGGAGGGGCTTAACTCTCGGCTATTTTCGCTGGCCTTCGGGGCTGCTTCTAACGGGTCTCCGCAGCGGCGCTTGCGCAGGTGTTCAGCCGAGCTCGCGGATCTCCAGCCGGGACCCATAACACTCGTGCACCCGGGGGGGGGGCGTGCATTGAATGAATTCATTCATCGCTGTAGACCCGGGACGCGGGACCAGGGCTAACCGCCGTGCAGGTCCCCGCACTGGGCTTGTGTCCCAGGCATCCATCCCCCTGCCCTGGCCGCATCCATGGCCGGTGAAAAGGATGGAGCGTCCCAAAGCCCAGCATCCGACTGGGATGCAAGTGCCGTCCCACGCCCGAGCTCGCGGAACTGCAACCCGGCCTCAGAACACTCGTGCACCCGGGGGGGACGTGCATTTAATTAATTCATTAATCGCTGTTCACCTGGGACGCGGGGCACCGGCGAACCGCCGTGCAGCTCCCCGCACTGGGCTTGTGTCCCAGGCATCCATCCCCCTGCCCTGGCCGCATCCATGGCCGGTGAAAAGGATGGAGCGTCCCAAAGCCCAGCATCCGACTGGGATGCAAGTGCCGTCCCACGCCCGAGCTCGCGGAACTGCAACCCGGCCTCAGAACACTCGTGCACCCGGGGGGGACGTGCATTTAATTAATTCATTAATCGCTGTTCACCTGGGACGCGGGGCACCGGCGAACCGCCGTGCAGCTCCCCGCACTGGGCTTGTGTCCCAGGCATCCATCCCCCTGCCCTGGCCGCATCCATGGCCGGTGAAAAGGATGGAGCGTCCCAAAGCCCAGCATCCGACTGGGATGCAAGTGCCGTCCCACGCCCGAGCTCGCGGAACTGCAACCCGGCCTCAGAACACTCGTGCACCCGGGGGGGACGTGCATTTAATTAATTCATTAATCGCTGTTCACCTGGGACGCGGGGCACCGGCGAACCGCCGTGCAGCTCCCCGCACTGGGCTTGTGTCCCAGGCATCCATCCCCCTGCCCTGGCCGCATCCATGGCCGGTGAAAAGGATGGAGCGTCCCAAAGCCCAGCATCCGACTGGGATGCAAGTGCCGTCCCACGCCCGAGCTCGCGGAACTGCAACCCGGCCTCAGAACACTCGTGCACCCGGGGGGGACGTGCATTTAATTAATTCATTAATCGCTGTTCACCTGGGACGCGGGGCACCGGCGAACCGCCGTGCAGCTCCCCGCACTGGGCTTGTGTCCCAGGCATCCATCCCCCTGCCCTGGCCGCATCCATGGCCGGTGAAAAGGATGGAGCGTCCCAAAGCCCAGCATCCGACTGGGATGCAAGTGCCGTTCCACTCCCAAGCTCTCCCACTCTCCAGCTCTCCCACTCTCCAGCTCTCCCACTCTCCGTTGCAGGCACGCAGCTCCATCTGTGGCCCATCAAAACTAGTGTGACTCAGGGTTAGGGTTAGGGTCACACTCGTTTCCGTGCTAAAGGTCTTGTTTTGTAGCTCGCAGTAATACCTTTACAGGCATACCTTGATTCAATTGATACCACCTGTGGTTATTTAAATATTAAAAAAAAAAAAAAAAAAAAAAAACCTGAACGGGACGTTTTTTCGCCAAATGTAAACGAAACCTATTTAAGGTCGTTATTTAGTGTAGCAGTCGAATAAAAACTCGAGTGCGGTGTTGTTTTGTAGCTTGCAATCATACCTATCCAACGATACCTCGTATGAGGTGGTAGCTCCAGGGGTTATTGAAATATTAATTTTAATGTGATTCCCATTGAAACGTATAGGCGTTTTCACCAGAAAACGTAAAAAACAGAAACGGAAAAAAGCTGAATTTTGTAGGAATCGCTCTAAAAACCCTGGGCTCAGTTACAGGCTGTTAGTCTGATACTACAGCCCTTGGAATGGTGTTTCTACCTGCTTGCATGGCTTCAAAATCCTTCCAAATGTACTTTTTCAAGGGGCCTGCAGTGCACTTAGAAGTGGCATTTAAGGACAGGGGCAGCGTCGGAACCGAAAGGCCCAGCAACCTGTGCTTTTCCACCACTTATCTGCATGTCCTACAGGTACTCTGTAGCAATTTTCAGCCACCTACCACATTCGCTGATTCTTTGAGAGCCTGCCAAAATTGTTACAAATGACCCATAGGCTTAAAGCAGCGGTCGCCTTAGTTGAATGGGAAAAAAGCTGAATTTTGTAGGAATCGCTCTAAAAACCCTGGGCTCAGTTACAGGCTGTTAGTCTGATACTACAGCCCTTGGAATGGTGTTTCTACCTGCTTGCATGGCTTCAAAATCCTTCCAAATGTACTTTTTCAAGGGGCCTGCAGTGCACTTAGAAGTGGCATTTAAGGACAGGGGCAGCGTCGGAACCGAAAGGCCCAGCAACCTGTGCTTTTCCACCACTTATCTGCATGTCCTACAGGTACTCTGTAGCAATTTTCAGCCCCCTACCACATTCGCTGATTCGTTGAGAGCCTGCCAAAATTGGCTTAAAAACTCATTAAAATGTACTTTTTCAAGTATTTGAATGGTTGCCGACTCCAATTCTAGGGGCTGCTGCCATCTACTGGTGGAAAATATTTATGACACCGGGGATGCAAATGCTGTTACTCTTATTTGAATTGCTCAAAAAAATCCGATTTCTGCGGGAATTCTTCTAAAAACACTGCAGGGGACGAGCAAGTGTTCAGCCCGAGCTCGCGGATCTCCAGCCGGGACCCATAACACTCGTGCACCCGGGGGGGAAAGTGCATTGAATGAATTCATTCATCGCTGTAGACCCGGGACGCGGGACCAGGGCTAACCGCCGTGCAGGTCCCCCGGGGGACGCCGCAAGTGTTCAGCCGAGCTCGGGGAACGATAGCCCGGCTTCATAACACTCGTGCACCCGGGGGGGAAAGTGCATTGAATGAATTCATTCATCGCTGTAGACCCGGGACGCGGGACCAGGGCTAACCGCCGTGCAGGTCCCCCGGGGGACGCCGCAAGTGTTCAGCCGAGCTCGGGGAACGATAGCCCGGCTTCATAACACTCGTGCACCCGGGGGGGAAAGTGCATTGAATGAATTCATTCATCGCTGTTCCGCCGTGCAGCTCCCCGGGGGCGGGGGGGACGAGCAAGTGTTCAGCCCGAGCTCATAACACCCGTGCACACGGGGGGGGACGTGCAGGTATTTTTTTCCCCCAGCAGACGGGGGTCCCGGCCTTACACTCGGGCAGCTCCCCGGGGAATGTTAGAGGTCGTCGCCCCCGCTGCTGAGGCGCTAAAGTATCCGACTGCCTGGAGCGCTAAACCGGCTCCGATCGGTCAGAGGGGACCGCGGGGAGTGAGCCGTGAATAGAGCGTCCTGCTGCCTTCTCGCCGGGTCCGAAAATAGCCGAGAGTTAAGCCTCTCCCCGCTGTGTCTTCGGCAAACTTCCGCAACGTCAGGATGGGCGGGCCTCTGGTCATGTGATTTATGACATGACATGACCAGAGGCCCGTCCCTCTTGAAGCGGCGAGTGGCTGACGAAGCCACGGCGGGGAGGGGCTTAACTCTCGGCTATTTTCGCTGGCCTTCGGGGCTGCTTCTAACGGGTCTCCGCAGCGGCGCTTGCGCAGGTGTTCAGCCGAGCTCGCGGATCTCCAGCCGGGACCCATAACACTCGTGCACCCGGGGGGGGGGCGTGCATTGAATGAATTCATTCATCGCTGTTCACACGGGACGCGGGACCAGGGCTAACCGCCGTGCAGGTCCCCCGGGGGACGCCGCAAGTGTTCAGCCGAGCTCGGGGAACGATAGCCCGGCTTCATAACACTCGTGCACCCGGGGGGGGGGCGTGCATTGAATGAATTCATTCATCGCTGTAGACCCGGGACGCGGGACCAGGGCTAACCGCCGTGCAGGTCCCCCGGGGGACGCCGCAAGTGTTCAGCCGAGCTCGGGGAACGATAGCCCGGCTTCATAACACTCGTGCACCCGGGGGGGGGGCGTGCATTGAATGAATTCATTCATCGCTGTAGACCCGGGACGCGGGACCAGGGCTAACCGCCGTGCAGGTCCCCCGGGGGACGCCGCAAGTGTTCAGCCGAGCTCGGGGAACGATAGCCCGGCTTCATAACACTCGTGCACCCGGGGGGGAAAGTGCATTGAATGAATTCATTCATCGCTGTAGACCCGGGACGCGGGACCAGGGCTAACCGCCGTGCAGGTCCCCCGGGGGACGCCGCAAGTGTTCAGCCGAGCTCGGGGAACGATAGCCCGGCTTCATAACACTCGTGCACCCGGGGGGGAAAGTGCATTGAATGAATTCATTCATCGCTGTAGACCCGGGACGCGGGACCAGGGCTAACCGCCGTGCAGGTCCCCCGGGGGACGCCGCAAGTGTTCAGCCGAGCTCGGGGAACGATAGCCCGGCTTCATAACACTCGTGCACCCGGGGGGGAAAGTGCATTGAATGAATTCATTCATCGCTGTAGACCCGGGACGCGGGACCAGGGCTAACCGCCGTGCAGGTCCCCCGGGGGACGCCGCAAGTGTTCAGCCGAGCTCGGGGAACGATAGCCCGGCTTCATAACACTCGTGCACCCGGGGGGGAAAGTGCATTGAATGAATTCATTCATCGCTGTTCACACGGGACGCGGGACCAGGGCTAACCGCCGTGCAGGTCCCCCGGGGGACGCCGCAAGTGTTCAGCCGAGCTCGGGGAACGATAGCCCGGCTTCATAACAGTCGTGCACCCGGGGGGGGGGCGTGCATTGAATGAATTCATTCATCGCTGTAGACCCGGGACGCGGGACCAGGGCTAACCGCCGCAAGTGTTCAGCCGAGCTCGGGGAACGATAGCCCGGCTTCATAACACTCGTGCACCCGGGGGGGGGGCGTGCATTGAATGAATTCATTCATCGCTGTAGACCCGGGACGCGGGACCAGGGCTAACCGCCGTGCAGGTCCCCCGGGGGACGCCGCAAGTGTTCAGCCGAGCTCGGGGAACGATAGCCCGGCTTCATAACACTCGTGCACCCGGGGGGGGGGCGTGCATTGAATGAATTCATTCATCGCTGTAGACCCGGGACGCGGGACCAGGGCTAACCGCCGTGCAGGTCCCCCGGGGGACGCCGCAAGTGTTCAGCCGAGCTCGCGGATCTCCAGCCGGGACCCATAACACTCGTGCACCCGGGGGGAAAGTGCATTTAATGAATTCATTCATCGCTGTTCCGCCGTGCAGCTCCCCGGGGGCGGGGGGGACGAGCAAGTGTTCAGCCCGAGCTCATAACACCCGTGCACACGGGGGGGGACGTGCAGGTATTTTTTTCCCCCAGCAGACGGGGGTCCCGGCCTTACACTCGGGCAGCTCCCCGGGGAATGTTAGAGGTCGTCGCCCCCGCTGCTGAGGCGCTAAAGTATCCGACTGCCTGGAGCGCTAAACCGGCTCCGATCGGTCAGAGGGGACCGCGGGGAGTGAGCCGTGAATAGAGCGTCCTGCTGCCTTCTCGCCGGGTCCGAAAATAGCCGAGAGTTAAGCCTCTCCCCGCTGTGTCTTCGGCAAACTTCCGCAACGTCAGGATGGGCGGGCCTCTGGTCATGTGATTTATGACATGACATGACCAGAGGCCCGTCCCTCTTGAAGCGGCGAGTGGCTGACGAAGCCACGGCGGGGAGGGGCTTAACTCTCGGCTATTTTCGCTGGCCTTCGGGGCTGCTTCTAACGGGTCTCCGCAGCGGCGCTTGCGCAGGTGTTCAGCCGAGCTCGCGGATCTCCAGCCGGGACCCATAACACTCGTGCACCCGGGGGGGGGGCGTGCATTGAATGAATTCATTCATCGCTGTTCACACGGGACGCGGGACCAGGGCTAACCGCCGTGCAGGTCCCCCGGGGGACGCCGCAAGTGTTCAGCCGAGCTCGGGGAACGATAGCCCGGCTTCATAACACTCGTGCACCCGGGGGGGGGGCGTGCATTGAATGAATTCATTCATCGCTGTAGACCCGGGACGCGGGACCAGGGCTAACCGCCGTGCAGGTCCCCCGGGGGACGCCGCAAGTGTTCAGCCGAGCTCGGGGAACGATAGCCCGGCTTCATAACACTCGTGCACCCGGGGGGGAAAGTGCATTGAATGAATTCATTCATCGCTGTAGACCCGGGACGCGGGACCAGGGCTAACCGCCGTGCAGGTCCCCCGGGGGACGCCGCAAGTGTTCAGCCGAGCTCGGGGAACGATAGCCCGGCTTCATAACACTCGTGCACCCGGGGGGGAAAGTGCATTGAATGAATTCATTCATCGCTGTAGACCCGGGACGCGGGACCAGGGCTAACCGCCGTGCAGGTCCCCCGGGGGACGCCGCAAGTGTTCAGCCGAGCTCGGGGAACGATAGCCCGGCTTCATAACACTCGTGCACCCGGGGGGGAAAGTGCATTGAATGAATTCATTCATCGCTGTAGACCCGGGACGCGGGACCAGGGCTAACCGCCGTGCAGGTCCCCCGGGGGACGCCGCAAGTGTTCAGCCGAGCTCGGGGAACGATAGCCCGGCTTCATAACACTCGTGCACCCGGGGGGGAAAGTGCATTGAATGAATTCATTCATCGCTGTAGACCCGGGACGCGGGACCAGGGCTAACCGCCGTGCAGGTCCCCCGGGGGACGCCGCAAGTGTTCAGCCGAGCTCGGGGAACGATAGCCCGGCTTCATAACACTCGTGCACCCGGGGGGGAAAGTGCATTGAATGAATTCATTCATCGCTGTAGACCCGGGACGCGGGACCAGGGCTAACCGCCGTGCAGGTCCCCCGGGGGACGCCGCAAGTGTTCAGCCGAGCTCGGGGAACGATAGCCCGGCTTCATAACACTCGTGCACCCGGGGGGGAAAGTGCATTGAATGAATTCATTCATCGCTGTTCACACGGGACGCGGGACCAGGGCTAACCGCCGTGCAGGTCCCCCGGGGGACGCCGCAAGTGTTCAGCCGAGCTCGGGGAACGATAGCCCGGCTTCATAACAGTCGTGCACCCGGGGGGGGGGCGTGCATTGAATGAATTCATTCATCGCTGTAGACCCGGGACGCGGGACCAGGGCTAACCGCCGCAAGTGTTCAGCCGAGCTCGGGGAACGATAGCCCGGCTTCATAACACTCGTGCACCCGGGGGGGGGGCGTGCATTGAATGAATTCATTCATCGCTGTAGACCCGGGACGCGGGACCAGGGCTAACCGCCGTGCAGGTCCCCCGGGGGACGCCGCAAGTGTTCAGCCGAGCTCGGGGAACGATAGCCCGGCTTCATAACACTCGTGCACCCGGGGGGGGGGCGTGCATTGAATGAATTCATTCATCGCTGTAGACCCGGGACGCGGGACCAGGGCTAACCGCCGTGCAGGTCCCCCGGGGGACGCCGCAAGTGTTCAGCCGAGCTCGCGGATCTCCAGCCGGGACCCATAACACTCGTGCACCCGGGGGGAAAGTGCATTTAATGAATTCATTCATCGCTGTTCCGCCGTGCAGCTCCCCGGGGGCGGGGGGGACGAGCAAGTGTTCAGCCCGAGCTCATAACACCCGTGCACACGGGGGGGGACGTGCAGGTATTTTTTTCCCCCAGCAGACGGGGGTCCCGGCCTTACACTCGGGCAGCTCCCCGGGGAATGTTAGAGGTCGTCGCCCCCGCTGCTGAGGCGCTAAAGTATCCGACTGCCTGGAGCGCTAAACCGGCTCCGATCGGTCAGAGGGGACCGCGGGGAGTGAGCCGTGAATAGAGCGTCCTGCTGCCTTCTCGCCGGGTCCGAAAATAGCCGAGAGTTAAGCCTCTCCCCGCTGTGTCTTCGGCAAACTTCCGCAACGTCAGGATGGGCGGGCCTCTGGTCATGTGATTTATGACATGACATGACCAGAGGCCCGTCCCTCTTGAAGCGGCGAGTGGCTGACGAAGCCACGGCGGGGAGGGGCTTAACTCTCGGCTATTTTCGCTGGCCTTCGGGGCTGCTTCTAACGGGTCTCCGCAGCGGCGCTTGCGCAGGTGTTCAGCCGAGCTCGCGGATCTCCAGCCGGGACCCATAACACTCGTGCACCCGGGGGGGGGGCGTGCATTGAATGAATTCATTCATCGCTGTTCACACGGGACGCGGGACCAGGGCTAACCGCCGTGCAGGTCCCCCGGGGGACGCCGCAAGTGTTCAGCCGAGCTCGGGGAACGATAGCCCGGCTTCATAACACTCGTGCACCCGGGGGGGGGGCGTGCATTGAATGAATTCATTCATCGCTGTAGACCCGGGACGCGGGACCAGGGCTAACCGCCGTGCAGGTCCCCCGGGGGACGCCGCAAGTGTTCAGCCGAGCTCGGGGAACGATAGCCCGGCTTCATAACACTCGTGCACCCGGGGGGGAAAGTGCATTGAATGAATTCATTCATCGCTGTAGACCCGGGACGCGGGACCAGGGCTAACCGCCGTGCAGGTCCCCCGGGGGACGCCGCAAGTGTTCAGCCGAGCTCGGGGAACGATAGCCCGGCTTCATAACACTCGTGCACCCGGGGGGGAAAGTGCATTGAATGAATTCATTCATCGCTGTAGACCCGGGACGCGGGACCAGGGCTAACCGCCGTGCAGGTCCCCCGGGGGACGCCGCAAGTGTTCAGCCGAGCTCGGGGAACGATAGCCCGGCTTCATAACACTCGTGCACCCGGGGGGGGGGCGTGCATTGAATGAATTCATTCATCGCTGTAGACCCGGGACGCGGGACCAGGGCTAACCGCCGTGCAGGTCCCCCGGGGGACGCCGCAAGTGTTCAGCCGAGCTCGGGGAACGATAGCCCGGCTTCATAACACTCGTGCACCCGGGGGGGGGGCGTGCATTGAATGAATTCATTCATCGCTGTAGACCCGGGACGCGGGACCAGGGCTAACCGCCGTGCAGGTCCCCCGGGGGACGCCGCAAGTGTTCAGCCGAGCTCGCGGATCTCCAGCCGGGACCCATAACACTCGTGCACCCGGGGGGAAAGTGCATTTAATGAATTCATTCATCGCTGTTCCGCCGTGCAGCTCCCCGGGGGCGGGGGGGACGAGCAAGTGTTCAGCCCGAGCTCATAACACCCGTGCACACGGGGGGGGACGTGCAGGTATTTTTTTCCCCCAGCAGACGGGGGTCCCGGCCTTACACTCGGGCAGCTCCCCGGGGAATGTTAGAGGTCGTCGCCCCCGCTGCTGAGGCGCTAAAGTATCCGACTGCCTGGAGCGCTAAACCGGCTCCGATCGGTCAGAGGGGACCGCGGGGAGTGAGCCGTGAATAGAGCGTCCTGCTGCCTTCTCGCCGGGTCCGAAAATAGCCGAGAGTTAAGCCTCTCCCCGCTGTGTCTTCGGCAAACTTCCGCAACGTCAGGATGGGCGGGCCTCTGGTCATGTGATTTATGACATGACATGACCAGAGGCCCGTCCCTCTTGAAGCGGCGAGTGGCTGACGAAGCCACGGCGGGGAGGGGCTTAACTCTCGGCTATTTTCGCTGGCCTTCGGGGCTGCTTCTAACGGGTCTCCGCAGCGGCGCTTGCGCAGGTGTTCAGCCGAGCTCGCGGATCTCCAGCCGGGACCCATAACACTCGTGCACCCGGGGGGGGGGCGTGCATTGAATGAATTCATTCATCGCTGTAGACCCGGGACGCGGGACCAGGGCTAACCGCCGTGCAGGTCCCCGCACTGGGCTTGTGTCCCAGGCATCCATCCCCCTGCCCTGGCCGCATCCATGGCCGGTGAAAAGGATGGAGCGTCCCAAAGCCCAGCATCCGACTGGGATGCAAGTGCCGTCCCACGCCCGAGCTCGCGGAACTGCAACCCGGCCTCAGAACACTCGTGCACCCGGGGGGGACGTGCATTTAATTAATTCATTAATCGCTGTTCACCTGGGACGCGGGGCACCGGCGAACCGCCGTGCAGCTCCCCGCACTGGGCTTGTGTCCCAGGCATCCATCCCCCTGCCCTGGCCGCATCCATGGCCGGTGAAAAGGATGGAGCGTCCCAAAGCCCAGCATCCGACTGGGATGCAAGTGCCGTCCCACGCCCGAGCTCGCGGAACTGCAACCCGGCCTCAGAACACTCGTGCACCCGGGGGGGACGTGCATTTAATTAATTCATTAATCGCTGTTCACCTGGGACGCGGGGCACCGGCGAACCGCCGTGCAGCTCCCCGCACTGGGCTTGTGTCCCAGGCATCCATCCCCCTGCCCTGGCCGCATCCATGGCCGGTGAAAAGGATGGAGCGTCCCAAAGCCCAGCATCCGACTGGGATGCAAGTGCCGTCCCACGCCCGAGCTCGCGGAACTGCAACCCGGCCTCAGAACACTCGTGCACCCGGGGGGGACGTGCATTTAATTAATTCATTAATCGCTGTTCACCTGGGACGCGGGGCACCGGCGAACCGCCGTGCAGCTCCCCGCACTGGGCTTGTGTCCCAGGCATCCATCCCCCTGCCCTGGCCGCATCCATGGCCGGTGAAAAGGATGGAGCGTCCCAAAGCCCAGCATCCGACTGGGATGCAAGTGCCGTCCCACGCCCGAGCTCGCGGAACTGCAACCCGGCCTCAGAACACTCGTGCACCCGGGGGGGACGTGCATTTAATTAATTCATTAATCGCTGTTCACCTGGGACGCGGGGCACCGGCGAACCGCCGTGCAGCTCCCCGCACTGGGCTTGTGTCCCAGGCATCCATCCCCCTGCCCTGGCCGCATCCATGGCCGGTGAAAAGGATGGAGCGTCCCAAAGCCCAGCATCCGACTGGGATGCAAGTGCCGTTCCACTCCCAAGCTCTCCCACTCTCCAGCTCTCCCACTCTCCAGCTCTCCCACTCTCCGTTGCAGGCACGCAGCTCCATCTGTGGCCCATCAAAACTAGTGTGACTCAGGGTTAGGGTTAGGGTCACACTCGTTTCCGTGCTAAAGGTCTTGTTTTGTAGCTCGCAGTAATACCTTTACAGGCATACCTTGATTCAATTGATACCACCTGTGGTTATTTAAATATTAAAAAAAAAAAAAAAAAAAAAAAACCTGAACGGGACGTTTTTTCGCCAAATGTAAACGAAACCTATTTAAGGTCGTTATTTAGTGTAGCAGTCGAATAAAAACTCGAGTGCGGTGTTGTTTTGTAGCTTGCAATCATACCTATCCAACGATACCTCGTATGAGGTGGTAGCTCCAGGGGTTATTGAAATATTAATTTTAATGTGATTCCCATTGAAACGTATAGGCGTTTTCACCAGAAAACGTAAAAAACAGAAACGGAAAAAAGCTGAATTTTGTAGGAATCGCTCTAAAAACCCTGGGCTCAGTTACAGGCTGTTAGTCTGATACTACAGCCCTTGGAATGGTGTTTCTACCTGCTTGCATGGCTTCAAAATCCTTCCAAATGTACTTTTTCAAGGGGCCTGCAGTGCACTTAGAAGTGGCATTTAAGGACAGGGGCAGCGTCGGAACCGAAAGGCCCAGCAACCTGTGCTTTTCCACCACTTATCTGCATGTCCTACAGGTACTCTGTAGCAATTTTCAGCCACCTACCACATTCGCTGATTCTTTGAGAGCCTGCCAAAATTGTTACAAATGACCCATAGGCTTAAAGCAGCGGTCGCCTTAGTTGAATGGGAAAAAAGCTGAATTTTGTAGGAATCGCTCTAAAAACCCTGGGCTCAGTTACAGGCTGTTAGTCTGATACTACAGCCCTTGGAATGGTGTTTCTACCTGCTTGCATGGCTTCAAAATCCTTCCAAATGTACTTTTTCAAGGGGCCTGCAGTGCACTTAGAAGTGGCATTTAAGGACAGGGGCAGCGTCGGAACCGAAAGGCCCAGCAACCTGTGCTTTTCCACCACTTATCTGCATGTCCTACAGGTACTCTGTAGCAATTTTCAGCCCCCTACCACATTCGCTGATTCGTTGAGAGCCTGCCAAAATTGGCTTAAAAACTCATTAAAATGTACTTTTTCAAGTATTTGAATGGTTGCCGACTCCAATTCTAGGGGCTGCTGCCATCTACTGGTGGAAAATATTTATGACACCGGGGATGCAAATGCTGTTACTCTTATTTGAATTGCTCAAAAAAATCCGATTTCTGCGGGAATTCTTCTAAAAACACTGCAGGGGACGAGCAAGTGTTCAGCCCGAGCTCGCGGATCTCCAGCCGGGACCCATAACACTCGTGCACCCGGGGGGGAAAGTGCATTGAATGAATTCATTCATCGCTGTAGACCCGGGACGCGGGACCAGGGCTAACCGCCGTGCAGGTCCCCCGGGGGACGCCGCAAGTGTTCAGCCGAGCTCGGGGAACGATAGCCCGGCTTCATAACACTCGTGCACCCGGGGGGGAAAGTGCATTGAATGAATTCATTCATCGCTGTAGACCCGGGACGCGGGACCAGGGCTAACCGCCGTGCAGGTCCCCCGGGGGACGCCGCAAGTGTTCAGCCGAGCTCGGGGAACGATAGCCCGGCTTCATAACACTCGTGCACCCGGGGGGGAAAGTGCATTGAATGAATTCATTCATCGCTGTTCCGCCGTGCAGCTCCCCGGGGGCGGGGGGGACGAGCAAGTGTTCAGCCCGAGCTCATAACACCCGTGCACACGGGGGGGGACGTGCAGGTATTTTTTTCCCCCAGCAGACGGGGGTCCCGGCCTTACACTCGGGCAGCTCCCCGGGGAATGTTAGAGGTCGTCGCCCCCGCTGCTGAGGCGCTAAAGTATCCGACTGCCTGGAGCGCTAAACCGGCTCCGATCGGTCAGAGGGGACCGCGGGGAGTGAGCCGTGAATAGAGCGTCCTGCTGCCTTCTCGCCGGGTCCGAAAATAGCCGAGAGTTAAGCCTCTCCCCGCTGTGTCTTCGGCAAACTTCCGCAACGTCAGGATGGGCGGGCCTCTGGTCATGTGATTTATGACATGACATGACCAGAGGCCCGTCCCTCTTGAAGCGGCGAGTGGCTGACGAAGCCACGGCGGGGAGGGGCTTAACTCTCGGCTATTTTCGCTGGCCTTCGGGGCTGCTTCTAACGGGTCTCCGCAGCGGCGCTTGCGCAGGTGTTCAGCCGAGCTCGCGGATCTCCAGCCGGGACCCATAACACTCGTGCACCCGGGGGGGGGGCGTGCATTGAATGAATTCATTCATCGCTGTTCACACGGGACGCGGGACCAGGGCTAACCGCCGTGCAGGTCCCCCGGGGGACGCCGCAAGTGTTCAGCCGAGCTCGGGGAACGATAGCCCGGCTTCATAACACTCGTGCACCCGGGGGGGGGGCGTGCATTGAATGAATTCATTCATCGCTGTAGACCCGGGACGCGGGACCAGGGCTAACCGCCGTGCAGGTCCCCCGGGGGACGCCGCAAGTGTTCAGCCGAGCTCGGGGAACGATAGCCCGGCTTCATAACACTCGTGCACCCGGGGGGGGGGCGTGCATTGAATGAATTCATTCATCGCTGTAGACCCGGGACGCGGGACCAGGGCTAACCGCCGTGCAGGTCCCCCGGGGGACGCCGCAAGTGTTCAGCCGAGCTCGGGGAACGATAGCCCGGCTTCATAACACTCGTGCACCCGGGGGGGAAAGTGCATTGAATGAATTCATTCATCGCTGTAGACCCGGGACGCGGGACCAGGGCTAACCGCCGTGCAGGTCCCCCGGGGGACGCCGCAAGTGTTCAGCCGAGCTCGGGGAACGATAGCCCGGCTTCATAACACTCGTGCACCCGGGGGGGAAAGTGCATTGAATGAATTCATTCATCGCTGTAGACCCGGGACGCGGGACCAGGGCTAACCGCCGTGCAGGTCCCCCGGGGGACGCCGCAAGTGTTCAGCCGAGCTTGGGGAACGATAGCCCGGCTTCATAACACTCGTGCACCCGGGGGGGAAAGTGCATTGAATGAATTCATTCATCGCTGTAGACCCGGGACGCGGGACCAGGGCTAACCGCCGTGCAGGTCCCCCGGGGGACGCCGCAAGTGTTCAGCCGAGCTCGGGGAACGATAGCCCGGCTTCATAACACTCGTGCACCCGGGGGGGAAAGTGCATTGAATGAATTCATTCATCGCTGTTCACACGGGACGCGGGACCAGGGCTAACCGCCGTGCAGGTCCCCCGGGGGACGCCGCAAGTGTTCAGCCGAGCTCGGGGAACGATAGCCCGGCTTCATAACAGTCGTGCACCCGGGGGGGGGGGCGTGCATTGAATGAATTCATTCATCGCTGTAGACCCCGGGACGCGGGACCAGGGCTAACCGCCGCAAGTGTTCAGCCGAGCTCGGGGAACGATAGCCCGGCTTCATAACACTCGTGCACCCGGGGGGGGGGCGTGCATTGAATGAATTCATTCATCGCTGTAGACCCGGGACGCGGGACCAGGGCTAACCGCCGTGCAGGTCCCCCGGGGGACGCCGCAAGTGTTCAGCCGAGCTCGGGGAACGATAGCCCGGCTTCATAACACTCGTGCACCCGGGGGGGGGGCGTGCATTGAATGAATTCATTCATCGCTGTAGACCCGGGACGCGGGACCAGGGCTAACCGCCGTGCAGGTCCCCCGGGGGACGCCGCAAGTGTTCAGCCGAGCTCGCGGATCTCCAGCCGGGACCCATAACACTCGTGCACCCGGGGGGAAAGTGCATTTAATGAATTCATTCATCGCTGTTCCGCCGTGCAGCTCCCCGGGGGCGGGGGGGACGAGCAAGTGTTCAGCCCGAGCTCATAACACCCGTGCACACGGGGGGGGACGTGCAGGTATTTTTTTCCCCCAGCAGACGGGGGTCCCGGCCTTACACTCGGGCAGCTCCCCGGGGAATGTTAGAGGTCGTCGCCCCCGCTGCTGAGGCGCTAAAGTATCCGACTGCCTGGAGCGCTAAACCGGCTCCGATCGGTCAGAGGGGACCGCGGGGAGTGAGCCGTGAATAGAGCGTCCTGCTGCCTTCTCGCCGGGTCCGAAAATAGCCGAGAGTTAAGCCTCTCCCCGCTGTGTCTTCGGCAAACTTCCGCAACGTCAGGATGGGCGGGCCTCTGGTCATGTGATTTATGACATGACATGACCAGAGGCCCGTCCCTCTTGAAGCGGCGAGTGGCTGACGAAGCCACGGCGGGGAGGGGCTTAACTCTCGGCTATTTTCGCTGGCCTTCGGGGCTGCTTCTAACGGGTCTCCGCAGCGGCGCTTGCGCAGGTGTTCAGCCGAGCTCGCGGATCTCCAGCCGGGACCCATAACACTCGTGCACCCGGGGGGGGGGGCGTGCATTGAATGAATTCATTCATCGCTGTTCACACGGGACGCGGGACCAGGGCTAACCGCCGTGCAGGTCCCCCGGGGGACGCCGCAAGTGTTCAGCCGAGCTCGGGGAACGATAGCCCGGCTTCATAACACTCGTGCACCCGGGGGGGGGGCGTGCATTGAATGAATTCATTCATCGCTGTAGACCCGGGACGCGGGACCAGGGCTAACCGCCGTGCAGGTCCCCCGGGGGACGCCGCAAGTGTTCAGCCGAGCTCGGGGAACGATAGCCCGGCTTCATAACACTCGTGCACCCGGGGGGGAAAGTGCATTGAATGAATTCATTCATCGCTGTAGACCCGGGACGCGGGACCAGGGCTAACCGCCGTGCAGGTCCCCCGGGGGACGCCGCAAGTGTTCAGCCGAGCTCGGGGAACGATAGCCCGGCTTCATAACACTCGTGCACCCGGGGGGGAAAGTGCATTGAATGAATTCATTCATCGCTGTAGACCCGGGACGCGGGACCAGGGCTAACCGCCGTGCAGGTCCCCCGGGGGACGCCGCAAGTGTTCAGCCGAGCTCGGGGAACGATAGCCCGGCTTCATAACACTCGTGCACCCGGGGGGGAAAGTGCATTGAATGAATTCATTCATCGCTGTAGACCCGGGACGCGGGACCAGGGCTAACCGCCGTGCAGGTCCCCCGGGGGACGCCGCAAGTGTTCAGCCGAGCTCGGGGAACGATAGCCCGGCTTCATAACACTCGTGCACCCGGGGGGGAAAGTGCATTGAATGAATTCATTCATCGCTGTAGACCCGGGACGCGGGACCAGGGCTAACCGCCGTGCAGGTCCCCCGGGGGACGCCGCAAGTGTTCAGCCGAGCTCGGGGAACGATAGCCCGGCTTCATAACACTCGTGCACCCGGGGGGGAAAGTGCATTGAATGAATTCATTCATCGCTGTAGACCCGGGACGCGGGACCAGGGCTAACCGCCGTGCAGGTCCCCCGGGGGACGCCGCAAGTGTTCAGCCGAGCTCGGGGAACGATAGCCCGGCTTCATAACACTCGTGCACCCGGGGGGGAAAGTGCATTGAATGAATTCATTCATCGCTGTTCACACGGGACGCGGGACCAGGGCTAACCGCCGTGCAGGTCCCCCGGGGGACGCCGCAAGTGTTCAGCCGAGCTCGGGGAACGATAGCCCGGCTTCATAACAGTCGTGCACCCGGGGGGGGGGCGTGCATTGAATGAATTCATTCATCGCTGTAGACCCGGGACGCGGGACCAGGGCTAACCGCCGCAAGTGTTCAGCCGAGCTCGGGGAACGATAGCCCGGCTTCATAACACTCGTGCACCCGGGGGGGGGGCGTGCATTGAATGAATTCATTCATCGCTGTAGACCCGGGACGCGGGACCAGGGCTAACCGCCGTGCAGGTCCCCCGGGGGACGCCGCAAGTGTTCAGCCGAGCTCGGGGAACGATAGCCCGGCTTCATAACACTCGTGCACCCGGGGGGGGGGCGTGCATTGAATGAATTCATTCATCGCTGTAGACCCGGGACGCGGGACCAGGGCTAACCGCCGTGCAGGTCCCCCGGGGGACGCCGCAAGTGTTCAGCCGAGCTCGCGGATCTCCAGCCGGGACCCATAACACTCGTGCACCCGGGGGGAAAGTGCATTTAATGAATTCATTCATCGCTGTTCCGCCGTGCAGCTCCCCGGGGGCGGGGGGGACGAGCAAGTGTTCAGCCCGAGCTCATAACACCCGTGCACACGGGGGGGGACGTGCAGGTATTTTTTTCCCCCAGCAGACGGGGGTCCCGGCCTTACACTCGGGCAGCTCCCCGGGGAATGTTAGAGGTCGTCGCCCCCGCTGCTGAGGCGCTAAAGTATCCGACTGCCTGGAGCGCTAAACCGGCTCCGATCGGTCAGAGGGGACCGCGGGGAGTGAGCCGTGAATAGAGCGTCCTGCTGCCTTCTCGCCGGGTCCGAAAATAGCCGAGAGTTAAGCCTCTCCCCGCTGTGTCTTCGGCAAACTTCCGCAACGTCAGGATGGGCGGGCCTCTGGTCATGTGATTTATGACATGACATGACCAGAGGCCCGTCCCTCTTGAAGCGGCGAGTGGCTGACGAAGCCACGGCGGGGAGGGGCTTAACTCTCGGCTATTTTCGCTGGCCTTCGGGGCTGCTTCTAACGGGTCTCCGCAGCGGCGCTTGCGCAGGTGTTCAGCCGAGCTCGCGGATCTCCAGCCGGGACCCATAACACTCGTGCACCCGGGGGGGGGGCGTGCATTGAATGAATTCATTCATCGCTGTTCACACGGGACGCGGGACCAGGGCTAACCGCCGTGCAGGTCCCCCGGGGGACGCCGCAAGTGTTCAGCCGAGCTCGGGGAACGATAGCCCGGCTTCATAACACTCGTGCACCCGGGGGGGGGGCGTGCATTGAATGAATTCATTCATCGCTGTAGACCCGGGACGCGGGACCAGGGCTAACCGCCGTGCAGGTCCCCCGGGGGACGCCGCAAGTGTTCAGCCGAGCTCGGGGAACGATAGCCCGGCTTCATAACACTCGTGCACCCGGGGGGGAAAGTGCATTGAATGAATTCATTCATCGCTGTAGACCCGGGACGCGGGACCAGGGCTAACCGCCGTGCAGGTCCCCCGGGGGACGCCGCAAGTGTTCAGCCGAGCTCGGGGAACGATAGCCCGGCTTCATAACACTCGTGCACCCGGGGGGGAAAGTGCATTGAATGAATTCATTCATCGCTGTAGACCCGGGACGCGGGACCAGGGCTAACCGCCGTGCAGGTCCCCCGGGGGACGCCGCAAGTGTTCAGCCGAGCTCGGGGAACGATAGCCCGGCTTCATAACACTCGTGCACCCGGGGGGGAAAGTGCATTGAATGAATTCATTCATCGCTGTAGACCCGGGACGCGGGACCAGGGCTAACCGCCGTGCAGGTCCCCCGGGGGACGCCGCAAGTGTTCAGCCGAGCTCGGGGAACGATAGCCCGGCTTCATAACACTCGTGCACCCGGGGGGGAAAGTGCATTGAATGAATTCATTCATCGCTGTAGACCCGGGACGCGGGACCAGGGCTAACCGCCGTGCAGGTCCCCCGGGGGACGCCGCAAGTGTTCAGCCGAGCTCGGGGAACGATAGCCCGGCTTCATAACACTCGTGCACCCGGGGGGGAAAGTGCATTGAATGAATTCATTCATCGCTGTAGACCCGGGACGCGGGACCAGGGCTAACCGCCGTGCAGGTCCCCCGGGGGACGCCGCAAGTGTTCAGCCGAGCTCGGGGAACGATAGCCCGGCTTCATAACACTCGTGCACCCGGGGGGGAAAGTGCATTGAATGAATTCATTCATCGCTGTAGACCCGGGACGCGGGACCAGGGCTAACCGCCGTGCAGGTCCCCCGGGGGACGCCGCAAGTGTTCAGCCGAGCTCGGGGAACGATAGCCCGGCTTCATAACACTCGTGCACCCGGGGGGGAAAGTGCATTGAATGAATTCATTCATCGCTGTTCACACGGGACGCGGGACCAGGGCTAACCGCCGTGCAGGTCCCCCGGGGGACGCCGCAAGTGTTCAGCCGAGCTCGGGGAACGATAGCCCGGCTTCATAACAGTCGTGCACCCGGGGGGGGGGCGTGCATTGAATGAATTCATTCATCGCTGTAGACCCGGGACGCGGGACCAGGGCTAACCGCCGCAAGTGTTCAGCCGAGCTCGGGGAACGATAGCCCGGCTTCATAACACTCGTGCACCCGGGGGGGGGGCGTGCATTGAATGAATTCATTCATCGCTGTAGACCCGGGACGCGGGACCAGGGCTAACCGCCGTGCAGGTCCCCCGGGGGACGCCGCAAGTGTTCAGCCGAGCTCGGGGAACGATAGCCCGGCTTCATAACACTCGTGCACCCGGGGGGGGGGCGTGCATTGAATGAATTCATTCATCGCTGTAGACCCGGGACGCGGGACCAGGGCTAACCGCCGTGCAGGTCCCCCGGGGGACGCCGCAAGTGTTCAGCCGAGCTCGCGGATCTCCAGCCGGGACCCATAACACTCGTGCACCCGGGGGGAAAGTGCATTTAATGAATTCATTCATCGCTGTTCCGCCGTGCAGCTCCCCGGGGGCGGGGGGGACGAGCAAGTGTTCAGCCCGAGCTCATAACACCCGTGCACACGGGGGGGGACGTGCAGGTATTTTTTTCCCCCAGCAGACGGGGGTCCCGGCCTTACACTCGGGCAGCTCCCCGGGGAATGTTAGAGGTCGTCGCCCCCGCTGCTGAGGCGCTAAAGTATCCGACTGCCTGGAGCGCTAAACCGGCTCCGATCGGTCAGAGGGGACCGCGGGGAGTGAGCCGTGAATAGAGCGTCCTGCTGCCTTCTCGCCGGGTCCGAAAATAGCCGAGAGTTAAGCCTCTCCCCGCTGTGTCTTCGGCAAACTTCCGCAACGTCAGGATGGGCGGGCCTCTGGTCATGTGATTTATGACATGACATGACCAGAGGCCCGTCCCTCTTGAAGCGGCGAGTGGCTGACGAAGCCACGGCGGGGAGGGGCTTAACTCTCGGCTATTTTCGCTGGCCTTCGGGGCTGCTTCTAACGGGTCTCCGCAGCGGCGCTTGCGCAGGTGTTCAGCCGAGCTCGCGGATCTCCAGCCGGGACCCATAACACTCGTGCACCCGGGGGGGGGGCGTGCATTGAATGAATTCATTCATCGCTGTTCACACGGGACGCGGGACCAGGGCTAACCGCCGTGCAGGTCCCCCGGGGGACGCCGCAAGTGTTCAGCCGAGCTCGGGGAACGATAGCCCGGCTTCATAACACTCGTGCACCCGGGGGGGGGGCGTGCATTGAATGAATTCATTCATCGCTGTAGACCCGGGACGCGGGACCAGGGCTAACCGCCGTGCAGGTCCCCCGGGGGACGCCGCAAGTGTTCAGCCGAGCTCGGGGAACGATAGCCCGGCTTCATAACACTCGTGCACCCGGGGGGGAAAGTGCATTGAATGAATTCATTCATCGCTGTAGACCCGGGACGCGGGACCAGGGCTAACCGCCGTGCAGGTCCCCCGGGGGACGCCGCAAGTGTTCAGCCGAGCTCGGGGAACGATAGCCCGGCTTCATAACACTCGTGCACCCGGGGGGGAAAGTGCATTGAATGAATTCATTCATCGCTGTAGACCCGGGACGCGGGACCAGGGCTAACCGCCGTGCAGGTCCCCCGGGGGACGCCGCAAGTGTTCAGCCGAGCTCGGGGAACGATAGCCCGGCTTCATAACACTCGTGCACCCGGGGGGGAAAGTGCATTGAATGAATTCATTCATCGCTGTAGACCCGGGACGCGGGACCAGGGCTAACCGCCGTGCAGGTCCCCCGGGGGACGCCGCAAGTGTTCAGCCGAGCTCGGGGAACGATAGCCCGGCTTCATAACACTCGTGCACCCGGGGGGGAAAGTGCATTGAATGAATTCATTCATCGCTGTTCACACGGGACGCGGGACCAGGGCTAACCGCCGTGCAGGTCCCCCGGGGGACGCCGCAAGTGTTCAGCCGAGCTCGGGGAACGATAGCCCGGCTTCATAACAGTCGTGCACCCGGGGGGGGGGCGTGCATTGAATGAATTCATTCATCGCTGTAGACCCGGGACGCGGGACCAGGGCTAACCGCCGCAAGTGTTCAGCCGAGCTCGGGGAACGATAGCCCGGC
Source organism: Acipenser ruthenus (assembly GCF_902713425.1). Taxonomy (NCBI): domain Eukaryota; kingdom Metazoa; phylum Chordata; class Actinopteri; order Acipenseriformes; family Acipenseridae; genus Acipenser; species Acipenser ruthenus. Next base: position 27,207 of record NW_026708720.1, read on the forward strand.
TTCATAACACTCGTGCACCCGGGGGGGGGGCGTGCATTGAATGAATTCATTCATCGCTGTAGACCCGGGACGCGGGACCAGGGCTAACCGCAGTGCAGGTCCCCCGGGGGACGCCGCAAGTGTTCAGCCGAGCTCGGGGAACGATAGCCCGGCTTCATAACACTCGTGCACCCGGGGGGGGGGCGTGCATTGAATGAATTCATTCATCGCTGTAGACCCGGGACGCGGGACCAGGGCTAACCGCCGTGCAGGTCCCCCGGGGGACGCCGCAAGTGTTCAGCCGAGCTCGCGGATCTCCAGCCGGGACCCATAACACTCGTGCACCCGGGGGGAAAGTGCATTTAATGAATTCATTCATCGCTGTTCCGCCGTGCAGCTCCCCGGGGGCGGGGGGGACGAGCAAGTGTTCAGCCCGAGCTCATAACACCCGTGCACACGGGGGGGGACGTGCAGGTATTTTTTTCCCCCAGCAGACGGGGGTCCCGGCCTTACACTCGGGCAGCTCCCCGGGGAATGTTAGAGGTCGTCGCCCCCGCTGCTGAGGCGCTAAAGTATCCGACTGCCTGGAGCGCTAAACCGGCTCCGATCGGTCAGAGGGGACCGCGGGGAGTGAGCCGTGAATAGAGCGTCCTGCTGCCTTCTCGCCGGGTCCGAAAATAGCCGAGAGTTAAGCCTCTCCCCGCTGTGTCTTCGGCAAACTTCCGCAACGTCAGGATGGGCGGGCCTCTGGTCATGTGATTTATGACATGACATGACCAGAGGCCCGTCCCTCTTGAAGCGGCGAGTGGCTGACGAAGCCACGGCGGGGAGGGGCTTAACTCTCGGCTATTTTCGCTGGCCTTCGGGGCTGCTTCTAACGGGTCTCCGCAGCGGCGCTTGCGCAGGTGTTCAGCCGAGCTCGCGGATCTCCAGCCGGGACCCATAACACTCGTGCACCCGGGGGGGGGGCGTGCATTGAATGAATTCATTCATCGCTGTAGACCCGGGACGCGGGACCAGGGCTAACCGCCGTGCAGGTCCCCGCACTGGGCTTGTGTCCCAGGCATCCATCCCCCTGCCCTGGCCGCATCCATGGCCGGTGAAAAGGATGGAGCGTCCCAAAGCCCAGCATCCGACTGGGATGCAAGTGCCGTCCCACGCCCGAGCTCGCGGAACTGCAACCCGGCCTCAGAACACTCGTGCACCCGGGGGGGACGTGCATTTAATTAATTCATTAATCGCTGTTCACCTGGGACGCGGGGCACCGGCGAACCGCCGTGCAGCTCCCCGCACTGGGCTTGTGTCCCAGGCATCCATCCCCCTGCCCTGGCCGCATCCATGGCCGGTGAAAAGGATGGAGCGTCCCAAAGCCCAGCATCCGACTGGGATGCAAGTGCCGTCCCACGCCCGAGCTCGCGGAACTGCAACCCGGCCTCAGAACACTCGTGCACCCGGGGGGGACGTGCATTTAATTAATTCATTAATCGCTGTTCACCTGGGACGCGGGGCACCGGCGAACCGCCGTGCAGCTCCCCGCACTGGGCTTGTGTCCCAGGCATCCATCCCCCTGCCCTGGCCGCATCCATGGCCGGTGAAAAGGATGGAGCGTCCCAAAGCCCAGCATCCGACTGGGATGCAAGTGCCGTCCCACGCCCGAGCTCGCGGAACTGCAACCCGGCCTCAGAACACTCGTGCACCCGGGGGGGACGTGCATTTAATTAATTCATTAATCGCTGTTCACCTGGGACGCGGGGCACCGGCGAACCGCCGTGCAGCTCCCCGCACTGGGCTTGTGTCCCAGGCATCCATCCCCCTGCCCTGGCCGCATCCATGGCCGGTGAAAAGGATGGAGCGTCCCAAAGCCCAGCATCCGACTGGGATGCAAGTGCCGTCCCACGCCCGAGCTCGCGGAACTGCAACCCGGCCTCAGAACACTCGTGCACCCGGGGGGGACGTGCATTTAATTAATTCATTAATCGCTGTTCACCTGGGACGCGGGGCACCGGCGAACCGCCGTGCAGCTCCCCGCACTGGGCTTGTGTCCCAGGCATCCATCCCCCTGCCCTGGCCGCATCCATGGCCGGTGAAAAGGATGGAGCGTCCCAAAGCCCAGCATCCGACTGGGATGCAAGTGCCGTTCCACTCCCAAGCTCTCCCACTCTCCAGCTCTCCCACTCTCCAGCTCTCCCACTCTCCGTTGCAGGCACGCAGCTCCATCTGTGGCCCATCAAAACTAGTGTGACTCAGGGTTAGGGTTAGGGTCACACTCGTTTCCGTGCTAAAGGTCTTGTTTTGTAGCTCGCAGTAATACCTTTACAGGCATACCTTGATTCAATTGATACCACCTGTGGTTATTTAAATATTAAAAAAAAAAAAAAAAAAAAAAAACCTGAACGGGACGTTTTTTCGCCAAATGTAAACGAAACCTATTTAAGGTCGTTATTTAGTGTAGCAGTCGAATAAAAACTCGAGTGCGGTGTTGTTTTGTAGCTTGCAATCATACCTATCCAACGATACCTCGTATGAGGTGGTAGCTCCAGGGGTTATTGAAATATTAATTTTAATGTGATTCCCATTGAAACGTATAGGCGTTTTCACCAGAAAACGTAAAAAACAGAAACGGAAAAAAGCTGAATTTTGTAGGAATCGCTCTAAAAACCCTGGGCTCAGTTACAGGCTGTTAGTCTGATACTACAGCCCTTGGAATGGTGTTTCTACCTGCTTGCATGGCTTCAAAATCCTTCCAAATGTACTTTTTCAAGGGGCCTGCAGTGCACTTAGAAGTGGCATTTAAGGACAGGGGCAGCGTCGGAACCGAAAGGCCCAGCAACCTGTGCTTTTCCACCACTTATCTGCATGTCCTACAGGTACTCTGTAGCAATTTTCAGCCACCTACCACATTCGCTGATTCTTTGAGAGCCTGCCAAAATTGTTACAAATGACCCATAGGCTTAAAGCAGCGGTCGCCTTAGTTGAATGGGAAAAAAGCTGAATTTTGTAGGAATCGCTCTAAAAACCCTGGGCTCAGTTACAGGCTGTTAGTCTGATACTACAGCCCTTGGAATGGTGTTTCTACCTGCTTGCATGGCTTCAAAATCCTTCCAAATGTACTTTTTCAAGGGGCCTGCAGTGCACTTAGAAGTGGCATTTAAGGACAGGGGCAGCGTCGGAACCGAAAGGCCCAGCAACCTGTGCTTTTCCACCACTTATCTGCATGTCCTACAGGTACTCTGTAGCAATTTTCAGCCCCCTACCACATTCGCTGATTCGTTGAGAGCCTGCCAAAATTGGCTTAAAAACTCATTAAAATGTACTTTTTCAAGTATTTGAATGGTTGCCGACTCCAATTCTAGGGGCTGCTGCCATCTACTGGTGGAAAATATTTATGACACCGGGGATGCAAATGCTGTTACTCTTATTTGAATTGCTCAAAAAAATCCGATTTCTGCGGGAATTCTTCTAAAAACACTGCAGGGGACGAGCAAGTGTTCAGCCCGAGCTCGCGGATCTCCAGCCGGGACCCATAACACTCGTGCACCCGGGGGGGAAAGTGCATTGAATGAATTCATTCATCGCTGTAGACCCGGGACGCGGGACCAGGGCTAACCGCCGTGCAGGTCCCCCGGGGGACGCCGCAAGTGTTCAGCCGAGCTCGGGGAACGATAGCCCGGCTTCATAACACTCGTGCACCCGGGGGGGAAAGTGCATTGAATGAATTCATTCATCGCTGTAGACCCGGGACGCGGGACCAGGGCTAACCGCCGTGCAGGTCCCCCGGGGGACGCCGCAAGTGTTCAGCCGAGCTCGGGGAACGATAGCCCGGCTTCATAACACTCGTGCACCCGGGGGGGAAAGTGCATTGAATGAATTCATTCATCGCTGTTCCGCCGTGCAGCTCCCCGGGGGCGGGGGGGACGAGCAAGTGTTCAGCCCGAGCTCATAACACCCGTGCACACGGGGGGGGACGTGCAGGTATTTTTTTCCCCCAGCAGACGGGGGTCCCGGCCTTACACTCGGGCAGCTCCCCGGGGAATGTTAGAGGTCGTCGCCCCCGCTGCTGAGGCGCTAAAGTATCCGACTGCCTGGAGCGCTAAACCGGCTCCGATCGGTCAGAGGGGACCGCGGGGAGTGAGCCGTGAATAGAGCGTCCTGCTGCCTTCTCGCCGGGTCCGAAAATAGCCGAGAGTTAAGCCTCTCCCCGCTGTGTCTTCGGCAAACTTCCGCAACGTCAGGATGGGCGGGCCTCTGGTCATGTGATTTATGACATGACATGACCAGAGGCCCGTCCCTCTTGAAGCGGCGAGTGGCTGACGAAGCCACGGCGGGGAGGGGCTTAACTCTCGGCTATTTTCGCTGGCCTTCGGGGCTGCTTCTAACGGGTCTCCGCAGCGGCGCTTGCGCAGGTGTTCAGCCGAGCTCGCGGATCTCCAGCCGGGACCCATAACACTCGTGCACCCGGGGGGGGGGCGTGCATTGAATGAATTCATTCATCGCTGTTCACACGGGACGCGGGACCAGGGCTAACCGCCGTGCAGGTCCCCCGGGGGACGCCGCAAGTGTTCAGCCGAGCTCGGGGAACGATAGCCCGGCTTCATAACACTCGTGCACCCGGGGGGGGGGCGTGCATTGAATGAATTCATTCATCGCTGTAGACCCGGGACGCGGGACCAGGGCTAACCGCCGTGCAGGTCCCCCGGGGGACGCCGCAAGTGTTCAGCCGAGCTCGGGGAACGATAGCCCGGCTTCATAACACTCGTGCACCCGGGGGGGGGGCGTGCATTGAATGAATTCATTCATCGCTGTAGACCCGGGACGCGGGACCAGGGCTAACCGCCGTGCAGGTCCCCCGGGGGACGCCGCAAGTGTTCAGCCGAGCTCGGGGAACGATAGCCCGGCTTCATAACACTCGTGCACCCGGGGGGGAAAGTGCATTGAATGAATTCATTCATCGCTGTAGACCCGGGACGCGGGACCAGGGCTAACCGCCGTGCAGGTCCCCCGGGGGACGCCGCAAGTGTTCAGCCGAGCTCGGGGAACGATAGCCCGGCTTCATAACACTCGTGCACCCGGGGGGGAAAGTGCATTGAATGAATTCATTCATCGCTGTAGACCCGGGACGCGGGACCAGGGCTAACCGCCGTGCAGGTCCCCCGGGGGACGCCGCAAGTGTTCAGCCGAGCTCGGGGAACGATAGCCCGGCTTCATAACACTCGTGCACCCGGGGGGGAAAGTGCATTGAATGAATTCATTCATCGCTGTAGACCCGGGACGCGGGACCAGGGCTAACCGCCGTGCAGGTCCCCCGGGGGACGCCGCAAGTGTTCAGCCGAGCTCGGGGAACGATAGCCCGGCTTCATAACACTCGTGCACCCGGGGGGGAAAGTGCATTGAATGAATTCATTCATCGCTGTTCACACGGGACGCGGGACCAGGGCTAACCGCCGTGCAGGTCCCCCGGGGGACGCCGCAAGTGTTCAGCCGAGCTCGGGGAACGATAGCCCGGCTTCATAACAGTCGTGCACCCGGGGGGGGGGCGTGCATTGAATGAATTCATTCATCGCTGTAGACCCGGGACGCGGGACCAGGGCTAACCGCCGCAAGTGTTCAGCCGAGCTCGGGGAACGATAGCCCGGCTTCATAACACTCGTGCACCCGGGGGGGGGGCGTGCATTGAATGAATTCATTCATCGCTGTAGACCCGGGACGCGGGACCAGGGCTAACCGCCGTGCAGGTCCCCCGGGGGACGCCGCAAGTGTTCAGCCGAGCTCGGGGAACGATAGCCCGGCTTCATAACACTCGTGCACCCGGGGGGGGGGCGTGCATTGAATGAATTCATTCATCGCTGTAGACCCGGGACGCGGGACCAGGGCTAACCGCCGTGCAGGTCCCCCGGGGGACGCCGCAAGTGTTCAGCCGAGCTCGCGGATCTCCAGCCGGGACCCATAACACTCGTGCACCCGGGGGGAAAGTGCATTTAATGAATTCATTCATCGCTGTTCCGCCGTGCAGCTCCCCGGGGGCGGGGGGGACGAGCAAGTGTTCAGCCCGAGCTCATAACACCCGTGCACACGGGGGGGGACGTGCAGGTATTTTTTTCCCCCAGCAGACGGGGGTCCCGGCCTTACACTCGGGCAGCTCCCCGGGGAATGTTAGAGGTCGTCGCCCCCGCTGCTGAGGCGCTAAAGTATCCGACTGCCTGGAGCGCTAAACCGGCTCCGATCGGTCAGAGGGGACCGCGGGGAGTGAGCCGTGAATAGAGCGTCCTGCTGCCTTCTCGCCGGGTCCGAAAATAGCCGAGAGTTAAGCCTCTCCCCGCGTGTCCTTCGGCAAACTTCCGCAACGTCAGGATGGGCGGGCCTCTGGTCATGTGATTTATGACATGACATGACCAGAGGCCCGTCCCTCTTGAAGCGGCGAGTGGCTGACGAAGCCACGCGGGGAGGGGCTTAACTCTCGGCTATTTTCGCTGGCCTTCGGGGCTGCTTCTAACGGGTCTCCGCAGCGGCGCTTGCGCAGGTGTTCAGCCGAGCTCGCGGATCTCCAGCCGGGACCCATAACACTCGTGCACCCGGGGGGGGGGCGTGCATTGAATGAATTCATTCATCGCTGTTCACACGGGACGCGGGACCAGGGCTAACCGCCGTGCAGGTCCCCCGGGGGGACGCCGCAAGTGTTCAGCCGAGCTCGGGGAACGATAGCCCGGCTTCATAACACTCGTGCACCCGGGGGGGGGGCGTGCATTGAATGAATTCATTCATCGCTGTAGACCCGGGACGCGGGACCAGGGCTAACCGCCGTGCAGGTCCCCCGGGGGACGCCGCAAGTGTTCAGCCGAGCTCGGGGAACGATAGCCCGGCTTCATAACACTCGTGCACCCGGGGGGGAAAGTGCATTGAATGAATTCATTCATCGCTGTAGACCCGGGACGCGGGACCAGGGCTAACCGCCGTGCAGGTCCCCCCGGGGGACGCCGCAAGTGTTCAGCCGAGCTCGGGGAACGATAGCCCGGCTTCATAACACTCGTGCACCCGGGGGGGAAAGTGCATTGAATGAATTCTTCATCGCTGTAGACCCGGGACGCGGGACCAGGGCTAACCGCCGTGCAGGTCCCCCGGGGGACGCCGCAAGTGTTCAGCCGAGCTCGGGGAACGATAGCCCGGCTTCATAACACTCGTGCACCCGGGGGGGAAAGTGCATTGAATGAATTCATTCATCGCTGTAGACCCGGGACGCGGGACCAGGGCTAACCGCCGTGCAGGTCCCCCGGGGACGCCGCAAGTGTTCAGCCGAGCTCGGGGAACGATAGCCCGGCTTCATAACACTCGTGCACCCGGGGGGGAAAGTGCATTGAATGAATTCATTCATCGCTGTAGACCCGGACGCGGGACCAGGGCTAACCGCCGTGCAGGTCCCCCCGGGGGACGCCGCAAGTGTTCAGCCGAGCTCGGGGAACGATAGCCCGGCTTCATAACACTCGTGCACCCGGGGGGAAAGTGCATTGAATGAATTCATTCATCGCTGTAGACCCGGGACGCGGGACCAGGGCTAACCGCCGTGCAGGTCCCCCGGGGGACGCCGCAAGTGTTCAGCCGAGCTCGGGGAACGATAGCCCGGCTTCATAACACTCGTGCACCCGGGGGGGAAAGTGCATTGAATGAATTCATTCATCGCTGTTCACACGGGACGCGGGACCAGGGCTAACCGCCGTGCAGGTCCCCCCGGGGGACGCCGCAAGTGTTCAGCCGAGCTCGGGGAACGATAGCCCGGCTTCATAACAGTCGTGCACCCGGGGGGGGGGCGTGCATTGAATGAATTCATTCATCGCTGTAGACCCGGGACGCGGGACCAGGGCTAACCGCCGCAAGTGTTCAGCCGAGCTCGGGGAACGATAGCCCGGCTTCATAACACTCGTGCACCCGGGGGGGGGGCGTGCATTGAATGAATTCATTCATCGCTGTAGACCCGGGACGCGGGACCAGGGCTAACCGCCGTGCAGGTCCCCCGGGGGACGCCGCAAGTGTTCAGCCGAGCTCGGGGAACGATAGCCCGGCTTCATAACACTCGTGCACCCGGGGGGGGGCGTGCATTGAATGAATTCATTCATCGCTGTAGACCCGGGACGCGGGACCAGGGCTAACCGCCGTGCAGGTCCCCCGGGGACGCCGCAAGTGTTCAGCCGAGCTCGCGGATCTCCAGCCGGGACCCATAACACTCGTGCACCCGGGGGAAAGTGCATTGAATGAATTCATTCATCGCTGTTCCGCGTGCAGCTCCCCGGGGGCGGGGGGGACGAGCAAGTGTTCAGCCCGAGCTCATAACACCCGTGCACACGGGGGGGGACGTGCAGGTATTTTTTTCCCCCAGCAGACGGGGTCCCGGCCTTACACTCGGGCAGCTCCCCGGGGAATGTTAGAGGTCGTCGCCCCCGCTGCTGAGGCGCTAAAGTATCCGACTGCCTGGAGCGCTAAACGCGGCTCCGATCGGTCAGAGGGGACCGCGGGGAGTGAGCCGTGAATAGAGCGTCCTGCCTTCTCGCCGGGTCCGAAAATAGCCGAGAGTTAAGCCTCTCCCCGCTGTGTCTTCGGCAAACTTCCGCAACGTCAGGATGGGCGGGCCTTGGTCATGTGATTTATGACATGACATGACCAGAGGCCCGTCCCTCTTGAAGCGGCGAGTGGCTGACGAAGCCACGGCGGGGAGGGGCTTAACTCTCGGCTATTTTCCGCTGGCCTTCGGGGCTGCTTCTAACGGGTCTCCGCAGCGGCGCTTGCGCAGGTGTTCAGCCGAGCTCGCGGATCTCCAGCCGGGACCCATAACACTCGTGCACCCGGGGGGGGGCGGGGTGCATTGAATGAATTCATTCATCGCTGTTCACACGGGACGCGGGACAGGGCTAACCGCCGTGCAGGTCCCCCGGGGGACGCCGCAAGTGTTCAGCCGAGCTCGGGGAACGATAGCCCGGCTTCATAACACTCGTGCACCCGGGGGGGGGGGGCGTGCATTGAATGAATTCATTCATCGCTGTAGACCCGGGACGCGGGACCAGGGCTAACCGCCGTGCAGGTCCCCCGGGGACGCCGCAAGTGTTCAGCCGAGCTCGGGGAACGATAGCCCGGCTTCATAACACTCGTGCACCCGGGGGGGGGGCGTGCATTGAATGAATTCATTCATCGCTGTAGACCCGGGACGCGGGACCAGGGCTAACCGCCGTGCAGGTCCCCCGGGGGACGCCGCAAGTGTTCAGCCGAGCTCGGGGAACGATAGCCCGGCTTCATAACACTCGCGTGCACCCGGGGGGGAAAGTGCATTGAATGAATTCATTCATCGCTGTAGACCCGGGACGCGGGACCAGGGCTAACCGCCGTGCAGGTCCCCCGGGGGACGCCGCAAGTGTTCAGCCGAGCTCGGGGAACGATAGCCCGGCTTCATAACACTCGTGCACCCGGGGGGGAAAGTGCATTGAATGAATTCATTCATCGCTGTAGACCCGGGACGCGGGACCAGGGCTAACCGCCGTGCAGGTCCCCCGGGGGACGCCGCAAGTGTTCAGCCGAGCTCGGGGAACGATAGCCCGGCTTCATAACACTCGTGCACCCGGGGGTGAAAGTGCATTGAATGAATTCATTCATCGCTGTAGACCCGGGACGCGGGACCAGGGCTAACCGCCGTGCAGGTCCCCCGGGGGACGCCGCAAGTGTTCAGCCGAGCTCGGGGAACGATAGCCCCGGCTTCATAACACTCGTGCACCCCGGGGGGGAAAGTGCATTGAATGAATTCATTCATCGCTGTTCACACGGGACGCGGGACCAGGGCTAACCGCCGTGCAGGTCCCCCGGGGACGCCGCAGTGTTCAGCCGAGCTCGGGGAACGATAGCCCGGCTTCATAACAGTCGTGCACCCGGGGGGGGGGCGTGCATTGAATGAATTCATTCATCGCTGTAGACCCGGGACGCGGGACCAGGCTAACCGCCGCAAGTGTTCAGCCGAGCTCGGGGAACGATAGCCCGGCTTCATAACACTCGTGCACCCGGGGGGGGGCGTGCATTGAATGAATTCATTCATCGCTGTAGACCCGGGACGCGGGACCAGGGCTAACCGCAGTGCAGGTCCCCCGGGGGACGCCGCAAGTGTTCAGCCGAGCTCGGGGAACGATAGCCCGGCTTCATAACACTCGTGCAACCCGGGGGGGGGGCGTGCATTGAATGAATTCATTCATCGCTGTAGACCCGGGACGCGGGACAGGGCTAACCGCCGTGCAGGTCCCCCGGGGGACGCCGCAAGTGTTCAGCCGAGCTCGCGGATCTCCAGCCGGGACCCATAACACTCGTGCACCCGGGGGGAAAGTTCATTTAATGAATTCATTCATCGCTGTTCCGCCGTGCAGCTCCCCGGGGGCGGGGGGGACGAGCAAGTGTTCAGCCCGAGCTCATAACACCCGTGCACACGGGGGGGACGTGCAGGTATTTTTTTCCCCCAGCAGCGGGGTCCCGGCCTTACACTCGGGCAGCTCCCCGGGGAATGTTAGAGGTCGTCGCCCCCGCTGCTGAGGCGCTAAAGTATCCGACTGCCTGGAGCGCTAAAACCGGCTCCGATCGGTCAGAGGGGACCGCGGGGAGTGAGCCGTGAATAGAGCGTCCTGCTGCCTTCTCGCCGGGTCCGAAAATAGCCGAGAGTTAAGCCTCTCCCCGCTGTGTCTTCGGCAAACTTCCGCAACGTCAGGATGGGCGGGCCTCTGGTCATGTGATTTATGACATGACATGACCAGAGGGCCCGTCCCTCTTGAAGCGGCGAGTGGCTGACGAAGCCACGGCGGGGAGGGGCTTAACTCTCGGCTATTTTCGCTGGCCTTCGGGGCTGCTTCTAACGGGTCTCCCGCAGCGGCGCTTGCGCAGGTGTTCAGCCGAGCTCGCGGATCTCCAGCCGGGACCCATAACACTCGTGCACCCGGGGGGGGGGCGTGCATTGAATGAATTCATTCATCGCTGT
>NW_026708721.1:10000-12500 GCF_902713425.1 Acipenser ruthenus
AGAGCGATGGTGTGGCGACCAAACTCGGCTCCGCTCACCCCAGTCCACGGTAGGGTGGGTCGGGCAGGGTTCCTCAGATCAAGCACGGTAAGACTTGGGTCTATAATGCGCGCGCGTGCGTATGGATTTCGTGAAGGACCCTTTGCCCACAACAGAGAGAGACCATCCGGGAAGACAAGGAGGAATCCCGTCAACTCCTGCCCAGCCACAGACTCCAAAGGACGGCTCCAAACGGGTCCTTCACATGCATTCTGACACCTCGGGTCCTGACTTAGTCAAACCATTTTGATCAAAAAACCCTGTCGACGGAAATCTCCGCGGACCCCCCCGTTGTACCTTGACCGCGGGACCCTGAAGGGAGGGAGGTCCCGGGTCCTTGGGAACAGGAGTCGCCGCCGCCCCGCAGCCCCGTTTCGCCTCCGCCCTCGGCAGACTTCCACAAACGGCCCCGAGGTGGCCATGGTCATCTAATGTTAAAGATAGGGAACATGACCATGTTTTTTTGAAAACTTTGATTCTGACGGAGCCGAAAAAGTCCGGACTCTGGTCATATAATGTTAAAGATAGGGATTTCCCTCCGAAAATTCCCCTCAACATGACCATGGCTCCCAAATCACCTCCGGAGAAGGTAGACATGACCAGAGACTGAAAGGGAACGCACGGAGGAGCCAAGGGCGCAAACCCCAGTTCTCGAGCCGGAAATGGGAGCCTCCAGGCCCGCATGAACGGGCGCCCGGGCACGGGAGGTCAACCCCCCCCCCCTTCCCGCAACGTGACCAGAGCTTGGCCAGGTCCTTAAGGGGGCTTAGCCCGGTCCTGAGCCCGAGGAACGGGGCCTCCAGCCCGGCCTGAACCGGCGCCGGGCGCGGGAGGGGGCCACCGGGCAGACTTCCAAGGGAGGATGTCGCCAGGGGGTGAAGGGGGACCCTGACCGGGGTGCAGGGCCTCCCACACGGCTTAGATCGGTCGCTCGTGCCCTTAGAATGAACCTCCGTCCTGACTTAGAAATATTTTTTTGATCGAAAATGCCGTGCCCCTAGTAATATGCACCTACCTCCCCAGTGTATCTGCCATCTAGTTGCATTAAGGGAGGAAGCCACGAGTTCACAGGGACCTCCTGGAACTCTCGCTCCGTAACACATAGCAAATCTGTCCCTTCAGAAGAAGGTAACTTTTAATTGGAGCTCTGGTCATGTCAGCTACTTCTGCCCATGGTCATGTAGGCTAATTCTGCCTCTGGTCATGTCAGCTAATTCCGCCTATGGTCATATTAGCTAATTCCGCCTCTGGTCATGTCAGCTAACTCCGCCTATGGTCATGTCAGCTAACTGTGCCTATGGTCATGTCAGCTAACTGTGCCTATGGTCATGTCAGCTAACTCCGCCTATGGTCATGTCAGCTACTTCTGCCCATGGTCATGTCAGCTACTTCTGCCTATGGTCATGTCAGCTACTTCTGCCTATGGTCATGTCAGCTAACTGTGCCTATGGTCATGTCAGCTAACTGTGCCTATGGTCATGTCAGCTAACTCCGCCTATGGTCATGTCAGCTAACTGTGCCTATGGTCATGTCAGCTAACTGTGCCTATGGTCATGTCAGCTACTTCTGCCCATGGTCATGTCAGCTACTTCTGCCTATGGTCATGTCAGCTACTTCTGCCTATGGTCATGTCAGCTACTTCTGCCTATGGTCATGTCAGCTAACTGTGCCTATGGTCATGTCAGCTACTTCTGCCCATGGTCATGTCAGCTACTTCTGCCCATGGTCATGTCAGCTACTTCTGCCCATGGTCATGTCAGCTACTTCTGCCTATGGTCATGTCAGCTACTTCTGCCTATGGTCATGTCAGCTACTTCTGCCTATGGTCATGTCAGCTAACTGTGCCTATGGTCATGTCAGCTACTTCTGCCCATGGTCATGTCAGCTACTTCTGCCCATGGTCATGTCAGCTACTTCTGCCCATGGTCATGTCAGCTACTTCTGCCCATGGTCATGTCAGCTAATTCCGCCTCTGGTCATGTCAGCTAATTCCGCCTCTGGTCATGTCAGCTAATTCCGCCTCTGGTCATGTCAGCTAACTGTGCCTATGGTCATGTCAGCTAACTGTGCCTCTGGTCATGTAGGCTAATTCCGCCTATGGTCATGTCAGCTAATTCCGCCTCTGGTCATGTCAGCTAACTGTGCCTATGGTCATGTTACTGAATGGGGACCCAGGCTATGGCTCGCACTTGCCCCGGGCAGGGTTCCACGGCCCCGGGCTGGCTCCCACCACCCAGGCCTCTGCTCCCACTGCCCCGGCTTGGGTTCCACGGCCCCGGCTTGGGTTCCACAGCCCCGGGGACAGTTCCCGCCTCCCACCACCCAGGCCTCTGCTCCCACTGCCCCAGCTTGGGTTCCACGGCCCCGGGCTGGCTCCCACCACCCAGGCCTCTGCTCCCACTGCCCCGGCTTGGGTTCCACCGCCCCGGGCAGGGTTCCACGGCCCCGGGGACAGCCCCCG
>NW_026708721.1:22500-25000 GCF_902713425.1 Acipenser ruthenus
CCGACCAGCATCGACATCGCCCGGGGGGAGGGGGACGGGACACGCGCGGATCGGGGGGAAGGAACTCAGGCAAGGCGACTTAACCGCAATGGAAATCATCCCGACCTGGCTCCTGGCTCCTAAACCGGCACGAGAACCGCCCCTCTCAATGGACACGTGCGAGGCGCGCTCACATCCTGCCCAGAAATAGAACCTCAATCCCCGGGCTTCAGCGTACAACACCGTGAAGTCTCAAGCGTTCGGCCCGATCCTTGGACTCCCATCCGGAGAGAGCGATGGTGTGGCGACCAAACTCGGCTCCGCTCACCCCAGTCCACGGTAGGGTGGGTCGGGCAGGGTTCCTCAGATCAAGCACGGTAAGACTTGGGTCTATAATGCGCGCGCGTGCGTATGGATTTCGTGAAGGACCCTTTGCCCACAACAGAGAGAGACCATCCGGGAAGACAAGGAGGAATCCCGTCAACTCCTGCCCAGCCACAGACTCCAAAGGACGGCTCCAAACGGGTCCTTCACATGCATTCTGACACCTCGGGTCCTGACTTAGTCAAACCATTTTGATCAAAAAACCCTGTCGACGGAAATCTCCGCGGACCCCCCCGTTGTACCTTGACCGCGGGACCCTGAAGGGAGGGAGGTCCCGGGTCCTTGGGAACAGGAGTCGCCGCCGCCCCGCAGCCCCGTTTCGCCTCCGCCCTCGGCAGACTTCCACAAACGGCCCCGAGGTGGCCATGGTCATCTAATGTTAAAGATAGGGAACATGACCATGTTTTTTTGAAAACTTTGATTCTGACGGAGCCGAAAAAGTCCGGACTCTGGTCATATAATGTTAAAGATAGGGATTTCCCTCCGAAAATTCCCCTCAACATGACCATGGCTCCCAAATCACCTCCGGAGAAGGTAGACATGACCAGAGACTGAAAGGGAACGCACGGAGGAGCCAAGGGCGCAAACCCCAGTTCTCGAGCCGGAAATGGGAGCCTCCAGGCCCGCATGAACGGGCGCCCGGGCACGGGAGGTCAACCCCCCCCCCCTTCCCGCAACGTGACCAGAGCTTGGCCAGGTCCTTAAGGGGGCTTAGCCCGGTCCTGAGCCCGAGGAACGGGGCCTCCAGCCCGGCCTGAACCGGCGCCGGGCGCGGGAGGGGGCCACCGGGCAGACTTCCAAGGGAGGATGTCGCCAGGGGGTGAAGGGGGACCCTGACCGGGGTGCAGGGCCTCCCACACGGCTTAGATCGGTCGCTCGTGCCCTTAGAATGAACCTCCGTCCTGACTTAGAAATATTTTTTTGATCGAAAATGCCGTGCCCCTAGTAATATGCACCTACCTCCCCAGTGTATCTGCCATCTAGTTGCATTAAGGGAGGAAGCCACGAGTTCACAGGGACCTCCTGGAACTCTCGCTCCGTAACACATAGCAAATCTGTCCCTTCAGAAGAAGGTAACTTTTAATTGGAGCTCTGGTCATGTCAGCTACTTCTGCCCATGGTCATGTAGGCTAATTCTGCCTCTGGTCATGTCAGCTAATTCCGCCTATGGTCATATTAGCTAATTCCGCCTCTGGTCATGTCAGCTAACTCCGCCTATGGTCATGTCAGCTAACTGTGCCTATGGTCATGTCAGCTAACTGTGCCTATGGTCATGTCAGCTAACTCCGCCTATGGTCATGTCAGCTACTTCTGCCCATGGTCATGTCAGCTACTTCTGCCTATGGTCATGTCAGCTACTTCTGCCTATGGTCATGTCAGCTAACTGTGCCTATGGTCATGTCAGCTAACTGTGCCTATGGTCATGTCAGCTAACTCCGCCTATGGTCATGTCAGCTAACTGTGCCTATGGTCATGTCAGCTAACTGTGCCTATGGTCATGTCAGCTACTTCTGCCCATGGTCATGTCAGCTACTTCTGCCTATGGTCATGTCAGCTACTTCTGCCTATGGTCATGTCAGCTACTTCTGCCTATGGTCATGTCAGCTAACTGTGCCTATGGTCATGTCAGCTACTTCTGCCCATGGTCATGTCAGCTACTTCTGCCCATGGTCATGTCAGCTACTTCTGCCCATGGTCATGTCAGCTACTTCTGCCTATGGTCATGTCAGCTACTTCTGCCTATGGTCATGTCAGCTACTTCTGCCTATGGTCATGTCAGCTAACTGTGCCTATGGTCATGTCAGCTACTTCTGCCCATGGTCATGTCAGCTACTTCTGCCCATGGTCATGTCAGCTACTTCTGCCCATGGTCATGTCAGCTACTTCTGCCCATGGTCATGTCAGCTAATTCCGCCTCTGGTCATGTCAGCTAATTCCGCCTCTGGTCATGTCAGCTAATTCCGCCTCTGGTCATGTCAGCTAACTGTGCCTATGGTCATGTCAGCTAACTGTGCCTCTGGTCATGTAGGCTAATTCCGCCTATGGTCATGTCAGCTAATTCCGCCTCTGGTCATGTCAGCTAACTGTGCCTATGGTCATGTTACTGAATGGGGACCCAGGCTATGGCTCGCACTTG
>NW_026708722.1:0-5000 GCF_902713425.1 Acipenser ruthenus
ATATGAGACTGAAAAGCTGAAATTAAGCACCTCTGCTGAGAAATTACATAGTGGCCAAGGTGGCTGCCTTTAAAATTACCCCATTGCTTGAGTTTCACCAGATTCAGCATTTGTAAAACAGGATTTTGAATCTCTATGACCCTCTTTGGTCCTCAGGGGTTGCTTACAAAGTCTCAATCACCTGTTTGTCAGCCTGCCATTCCCACGGGAGATAATCAATGCACTCTTTTAAGAGGGTTACATTATAATTAAATGACAAATGCATACCTGTGCAGTGCTGAGAACAAGCTGCTTGGGCTCAGCAGTACAGGCCCCTGAGGTAGCATAGTTCCCCTTTCATTAACCCAGTGCAGGTACCCTCTTGTCATGTCTGCCATTCCAATAGCACGGGCTGAACAGTACAGGAACTTGTAGCCATTTCTTGAAAAAAAAAAAAAAAAGACTAAATGCATTATATTATATTAGATTAGATTAGATTATAGAGAAAACAAAGCAAAACATGTTTATAAGCCTGTGTTGTGTGTTAAATATGCAGATCGCTTTGAGGTGTCAAATCAAATATTGTTGTACTATGTAAACTTACTGGCTAACTTTGTGATAAAGCCGGGCAATGCCCTGATGAGTCCAGTCCTTGCCAAGGGTAGGCAGTATGTGACCCAGTGTGTCAGACCTGAGGTATGGAAAGGGAAGAGTCACTGAACCATATAAAGTCATGAAATGAAAGGTTAACATCAAACAAATATATATTATATGTTTATGAAAAACAAAAATAACATATCAAAAGGTACATCATGTATAATTATAAGCAGATATTTGAGCAGGATCAATTACTAGCATGTTTACTTGTACATTTCCCACATTTCTAATAGTACTTATAATCTTAGATCTCAGACTTCTAAGGTTTTTCAGTTCCTAGGGTTGGTATGGAATTTAGAAAAAAGGCATTGTTTTCTATCTCCATGGTCTTGGAATTAACTTATTTTCTTCTTCATACATTGTCACATTTACGGTTTGGTAAAGAGCGCTGCACAGTTACACAGCACCACAAATCCTATTTAAAAAAAAAAAATGCTTCACATAGTTACTTGTATGGGTTGTTTTCTGGCAACATGTGATGAAAAAGCTTTGTTATTATTTGAACTGAAATTCATATACTGAAGTCACAAACGTTCAATGAGTACATACCTGGTAATGGTTCCATCAATATCCGAGATGACAATTTTATCATCCCAGTTCCACAGGTAGATGGTTCCTTCGCAGCGACATGTGCCCTGGTACTGTGTTGTAACACTGAACACCACGTCGTTGGGGCCATTCTTCAGCTGGAGGCTTCCCTGTTAATTAATAAAGGCTTTATTAGTTCTATATGCCCCCTTCAAACATCCTTGATCTGAATATTCTAAATTCCACTTGTCTAGAATTCTACCAAGGAACTTAAATTAAAATTATTTTGTCTGTAAGAAAAAGGCCTAAATGGTACTGTATGTCAAAGTACCAAACCCCTCAACCAGTATTATGGTAACTAATCTGAACAATAACCTGTTATGTGATCTCTATTTTTTTGAATACGATTTACATTTACATCATTTCAGAAGGACCATTTACAAGCTTTCTGCTGTGGAAATATACTTTTCTAAAGGGAGTGTATACAGCATGTGTGAAAATAAACATTGGGGTGGTGGCATATTCCAAAGCTTGACACTGCGGTTCAATGCTGAATTCCATCATTGTTCAGTGCTCACTCGCCAATATGAAAGCCTGTTTTTCTTTTTTTTTACTGAAGCAGAGTGATCATCCCCAAAAGTCAACATCAAAAAACGACTTGCACCACTCATAGCTGGTTGTGATGGAAACTCACCAGCTGCTCGGAGGTGAGCCGGAGAGTTTTCCTGTATAAAACACTTGAAGAGGAGAACATGGGGGCCTCCTGCAGTAAGGCGCTGGAGCTCAGCTTGGAGGCACGGGTGTCTTCATCACTGGAAGAAGACTCGTCTTTCAACCTAAAATAACAAACGGAACAAAACCGCGTAAGGCCCAGACACTGCGTCTACATTTCTCAGTCCCCATGTAAAATAAATGAGTTCTGAGCAGTCGCACAGGTCGATCTGTATTGATTAAATCACAGTATCCTCTCCTGGGGTGACATTTAAGACTGCACGGTGTATAAAGCTGTCCCTAATTGCTCCTTATTCATTCATCATCGCAGATGGCTGTTTGCTCATTCATTTATTTACTCATTCATCCAGCCACTTAGTCATTCCCTTACGTTCTCATTCATTTGATTTGGTATTCTGCAGGTTGAGCCAATGTCATTCCTCCTGGGTGCAGCTGAAATGAGTTACATTCCGTTTTCTGCTGACATGTTTTAAAAGCAATTCAAGGAAAAGCAGTCAGAAGATTTAGCCGATATAAAAGAGCAAAGGTAAATACAATTGGTAAATCACAGTATTTGTTATCTTGCAGTGTTCCCTGCTAGAGGTCCTACCCCAACAGTACCTGTTTGAAGAACTCATTTTCCCAGACTCCTCTCCTCCTATAGATCCTGACATACTGCCTCCTGGTTCTGATGTGGATTCCTATAAGAATAATAAAATGTTTGAATTGGTACTCTGGTTTTACTCTAAATACAAGCACAGGCAGTAGTTGAGTATTACTTTGTGGGGGGTGGGGTGGGGTGGGGGGATCAAATTTATTAGACCATAAAGATTTTAAACCAACTATTACACTCATGACAACACAGCGATTATTGACACTGGAGTGACTTAAATAGGTAAGAAACAAAACTGTACTTTAATACCAACTAAACACACAAGGCAGTGTTTTAGGAAATATCTGTACAGTATGTCCTTTATTTCTAAAATATATGTATGTCCTTTATTTCTAGTAAGTGACATCTTTTGTGCCTTCTCTTGGATTTGTGTTTGCAAACAGGGACCTGTATAGGTTCCCTGTTTTTTTTTTTTTTTAAATCACAAAACAGAATATGCTCTGCATTAACTCATTAAGTACCAAATTAATCTTTCTTTGAAACAAATCACAACACAAAGCTGTATTTATGTAATTTGATACATTACATTTAGACTTAACTTTTGCAGTTAACAAAATATGGAGTAAGTTATCATTACAATAGAGTTAAAAATAACATTAAAACAACCGGCAGATGGCAGTTAAAAATGCTCCATAAAATTACAAAGTAGCCTGTCCTCAAATGAGGACAAGAGCACCTAATGGGTTAAGAAACCAATCTTGTCGTATTACAGTGGGAAACGGTTCAGGTGTTTCTGAGCTACTTTAATACAAAAATAGAACAAGTTAAACTTTGGCTCTGTGCCATATTGGTTGCCAAAACTTACGGTCACAGAAAGGGCACCTACTTTTTGGAGCTGACAATGATCTTGATAAAAGAGGAGTCCCTACCTCTTTGACAGTGCTGTTTCTCCCACGCCACGAAAACCACCACCTGCCCCCTTTCTTGGGCATCTTCTCCTTCATGATGTTTTCCACAGTGGCCTGGAGTAAATGCACAAAATAACTAACAGAACCCACATGCAAAAGCAATTGCAAGCTGCAATAATTAAAAAAAAAAATATATAATAATATGACAACATACGGGGGATGAGCCAAAGATCTTCGAAAAACAATATGAGAACCCACCCAAAGCACACAAGACATAACTGAAGCATGAATACTTAGCACACATATTTAAAAATGGAGGAAGACAAAAAACAGGGAATAAAAACAAGTTTACTTGCATTAATAAGCACAATTCACAACAAAACAGATACTTGTGACCATCAAACCGGGTTAGTAAATGTAATAAAAAAGCTTTAAAATATAATAACGTTATGGGTCTATTTTAACAGGAATGCAAGAATAACATCCAAAAAAGTGCTAAATACTGGTACATTGTGATTGGTTCCCAGGTTGTGGTTTACTTCAAAGGAACACGTCTCAGGTAAAACGTGCGAACGCTGAAACAATCGAGCTAAATGCACATCAAAACAGAGCATCTGTACATTTACAG
Organism: Acipenser ruthenus; assembly: GCF_902713425.1. Taxonomy (NCBI): domain Eukaryota; kingdom Metazoa; phylum Chordata; class Actinopteri; order Acipenseriformes; family Acipenseridae; genus Acipenser; species Acipenser ruthenus. Next base: position 4,025 of record NW_026708722.1, read on the forward strand.
CATGTGGGGCGCTTTATCAGTACAATATGAAGTGGACATGTCATAATGTACAGTTATGCAAACAAGTTGACTCTTGTGTCATTTAACTGTGCAGCATGTGTGGTATACAGCAGAAGCAAACTGTGTAGAAGCAAAAGAATATCTGCGTCTGAAATGGGAGAGGTAATGGGATGCCCTACTACAAAAAGGAAGGTCACACGTCTTAAAGGAATAGCAATTATTGATCGTTCAACAAGAAAGGGAAGACAGACTGCAGAGGACACCAGAAGTGACAATAAAAATGCACAACAACCCAAACACTGAATGCAGACAGTGAGCAAGCTCTATCAACCAGAACAGCACACAAGGACTTACACAGGATGCATTCGCACCAGTTACTTGAGGGCGAGTTGATAAAAGTAGCCTATAATGCATTCTCTGTAACAGAGATGTTGTTGTTATTGAGTACTGCTGCTGATCTAACATTTTATTTTGACTCACCTTTGGAAGAGGTTTCTGGAATACCTGCATGGCTACCATCAGAGGTGCAGCAGTTGCCCAGTTATAATACCTAAAACATTAGAAAGACACCGTTTTCAATACCTATGAGAAACATGTTCCAGGGACTAGGCATTGTTGGGAAAACAGCCTGGGTTTATAACATATAAATTAAATGTATTGCTTTTGTGTGCAGCATTACCAGCCTTTGAAACGACACTGTCATCTCCTGAAGCATAGCCAGCTGAAAGCCTTCACAACAACTAACCAGCTTAAAACCAGCGCAGGTCAAAAATAATAGATCATGCTAATCATATCAGAATACTGGTCAGAAGTACACTGAGCTGCCCTGCAGGGCAAGATGAAGGGGTATATCCCTGTGAGCAGAATTTTACATAAGTAAATAATAAAGTACAACCATAAATCACTGAAATGAGAAATTACATTAAAATGAGGCATACGCTACCATGTAGTAATATACCACATAACTTACTTGCTT
>NW_026708722.1:10000-38121 GCF_902713425.1 Acipenser ruthenus
GTGCAAAACTCTGTTCAATTCTTGTTTTAGCTGAAAAAAATTGCTCCACATTTCCCACATTTATTACATAAACTTTTCATTTCCTGCAATACTTGATCATGATCTGGTATCAAAAAAAACTATTAAATGCAGCTATGGTTTCAGTGCAGCGTCAATACTACAAATAATGTGAAAAATAATAAACATTTCTACCACCACCATGCAGGGATAAAAGAAGCTGAATGAAAATATATCAGTAACAATTTTGCAGATGTGACAGTAATGACAGGAAGTATCATTATCATTGTCAGCAAAACATTAACACAATGAAGAACAAAATCAGCATTTACCAAAAACGTGCTCCACGTTTTTGCCGAAATGCCAGTGCAACAATGCTCACACTTACCTTTGAATAGGTGACCATTCTCCATCTGAACGAGCGTGCACTGTGCTCTGTGTGTAATTACCTTTGAATAGGTGACCATTCTCCATCTGAACGAGCGTGCACTGTGCTCTGTGTGTAATTACCTTTGAATAGGTGACCATTCTCCACCTGAACGAGCGTGCACTGTGCTCTGTGTGTAATTACCTTTGAATAGGTGACCATTCTCCACCTGAACGAGCGTGCACTGTGCTCTGTGTGTAATTACCTTTGAATAGGTGACCATTCTCCACCTGAACGAGCGTGCACTGTGCTCTGTGTGTAATTACCTTTGAATAGGTGACCATTCTCCACCTGAACGAGCGTGCACTGTGCTCTGTGTGTAATTACTGCTCGATGTTTTTTCATCACTGTAGGTATCCCGTGCCGATACCCTGTGGCAAATGATACATACAAATGAATTTAAAGCAATGAAGAAAGTTCAGAGCAATGGCTACCACTGATCATTCTCCCTATTTGAATCCTGGGGCATGCTTTTCACTTTTCTTCTGTGTGAGATTGCTCCTCCACCTCCCCTCCGCTGTCTGTGCAAGGATGGCTCCCTCTTGCATCCAGCAGAGCACAGGGGAACCCCTGGGCCAAATTAAGCATCATCAAATTAACTCTTGCCACATTCATCACATACTAGACGTTGACCCACCACATCACATTTTAAAAACAACTTCTGTCCAGTGCTTGGTTGACATTTCTGTAGCTGATTTTTGGAACATAGATACAGTAATCATGTAGTGCGCATGTCAACGTTATAACTGCTACTATTTGACATAGGAAGTCACAAAAAACCCACTGCACGTTATATAACTCGTTGCTAAGCCCTGACTTGCATAATGCTGATGCACGGACCTACAGTATTCTGTCACATGATTTTCAGGATAACCCATCAAGACATTCTCTTATAAACAGAGCTTCTAAATATATACAGAAACAAACAATATCCTCCTACCACGGTTGCTTAAGAGCACAAGGTAACTGGAAAACTGCACTGTGGTGCGTCTTAGAAAGCAAGGGCCTGAGCACAAAGAATATGTAAAGGGCACAGACAGCTTACATTCTTAAAGTATAATTCAAACAACTTTTTTTTTTTTTTTTTAATACGGTTTCTAAATTGCAGGTTCTATCAATCTACAAGCCCAGATTTGCACTGAATTAAAAAATCTAACAAAACGCAAAGAAGCTACATGCATTAAAATTCTATTTATGTATATTGTAAAATGTATCTGATGTGTTGGTCAGTAGTGTTTTCCATTTTCTTTTAGGAAACACACAGTACTACCCTGTCAAAAAAAGGCAAACCGTGTACAATTTGTTGGGGAAATGCACACAGTCAATGCAACAATAACCCCCAAAACATGTTTATGTCATACATTGATCATGCCTTTTACCATGTTCCAGCATGTTTTTACTGTAATTTACTATGCTTTTACCATGACATGCCACAGCAAATGTTTACTAAACTGTAGGCTTGGCAGGATAGTTTTGGGATTAGAGAAAACAACCTAAGGAGATCCTGGGCTGACCATTGACAAACAAGTCACTGTACGTAGGTCCCCAGTGCTTAAATCATTGTGGCTGTGACTGTGATGAACAGCTGGACAGAATTATTCACTGTATGTAACAGTCGATATCAGCGGATGTTAACCCATTCACATGCCAAGAATATGCTAACTCTGCATCCCCCACTAACCTACCTGACACTGTCTGCCAGCTCAGCTTCCTCGTCAGAGCTCATGTCAATAGGAAACATGTCTTCATCTTCAGAGTGATCTCCACTGTCCTCTCTCTTCATGCTGTCGAGCTTTGGCTTTCGTCGTTTCTTCCGTCTTTTCTTCACAGAGCCGATGCCTGGCTGGCAGTCTGCTCCAGTCTGGGACACGTGAATGGAGATCAGTGATTGAGAAGATGCACTGGGGACAGAGCTTCTGTGCCTCTCCACCGAATTCTTCTTCATCTGTGCTTCCATGAGGACGGCCCTGTCTGACAGGATGGGGGAGGTAGCAAGGTATGAGGGGATAATCTCCTGCAAGGAGAGAATAAGGGAGTGAAGCAAAACAAGTCTTTCGTTTTAAATACGTTTTTAACTACCTGACACTTGCTGAGGTAAAGAGGTCTGAACATCTTGCCACACAACAAATGCTTTTGGGGGTCACTGTAGGGAGAAGTATAAATGTCATGTAAAGGTAGATTTATAATGTCATTGTTAACGGGGACATTTAGGGGGTTCTGCTATCATTCATTTGTTGTGGGGTGTTTTTTTTTTTTTTTTAAATTGAACAAATTTACAGAAAGTAGGAGTCTGAAAAAATAAACAAGTCTCTGTAAATAAACTGCCATATGATGTATACAACAGTAATGTATCAACTTTGAAAAATTAAGCTGTGGCTGTTATGAATCTATTTAAACCCTATAATGGAATAGGAACTGCAACTGAAACTGAATTTTGAAATAAAACGATAATATGAACCAGATATAGGTCCTAATTTCTAAATTTCTACATCCTAAACACACCATATTTTTTACATTTTCTCTGCATTCTGATATATCTATATATTTTAAAGTATATTTTAAAATACTTTTGCCTTAGTACTGCATTAGGATGCATGAATCTACTGTAGATGTGTATATAAATACTTTAGAATATATTATTACTTCAGCACTTCTAATCCTATCTGGAAATGCTTACTGGCTATCAAGTCTAGTATAGTTCATAATGATCATCTTTAAACTCTAATACATAGTTTGTTTTTACATTGCAGTGAAAAGCCAAAACAGCAGAATTAGATAAGGTTGTTGTGACTGTGCAACAGCGCAGCTATCACTAACTCTTATCAGACTGAAGGGCAGTTGAGGTCTGCTGCCGTTACGCTGGAGCGTCAGAGAGCACAGATTCAGACAGATAAATTATGAAAGCCACAAAACAAAACAATGTTGTCTTTGCTGGAAAAATATTGTACAAGTCATGTGAAATTATAATCAGGCTATTTCAAAAAAGTTTCAGGGTGCAGAATAATGCAAAATGTGCAGGACTATGTATACTGCCAGCGTGGCTATAATAGTTTCCGCAAATAATTGCACTTGGCAGCTATTTTGCAAGCCTTTGCATTCCTGATCGATGCATTATTGAAACAGTTATAACCAGCCCAGCGTTTCCTAATGACACAGGCCATTTTATACATTTTGCAGAGCATGGCAGACAAGTTTCTCATGCTGTGGTGGTGTGGGTCACATTATAAAATAAAAACTCTACACAGCTGAGCATGAATTTCCCCGATTTGGAAACTGTACAAACATGTGTAAACCAGACAAGCTGTCACACTAAATTCATCCACGCCAGGACTGTACAATGAATGGCTCTTTTGATTTAGAGGTACAATAATGGGTTTGAAAAAACTACAACGAGAAATTTAAAATAATGGTGTCTTAATTTAAATGTGGTAAACTAAACCTATTTCAGGTTACAGTCAGAAACGCTTACATTTTATTCAATTTGTGTTAGCGACTTTCTGTCTCTTGCCCAGTGGTCGTCAGCATGGTTCTTCCAGCCAGAAAGCTTGGACAGCTCTGAACTGGGCTTTGCACTTTAAGCAGTTTGGCGTTCTTTGCTACCGTGTTACACCCCTATTTGTGAGACTTGAAATGAAAATCTCCCTTCAGCTCTAAAATCCTCCAGAAACTCATACAATATGCAGTGCTTTGTGATTTACTGATGGAAGGATGGTTACTCCACAGAAGTACATTGCAAAAGTTAAGCAGCATTGATCCGAAATTCAAATGGATCAAAGGAAATGCAAGTGCAGATTATCACAGCTTGACTTCCTTGACTTGAGGTCCCGTCTGTCTGACTGTCAAATATTTCTCCTTATGGATAACCCATGCATTATACCCTGAATTAACTATGCCAGTACTAGAAATATGATTAACTGAACTCTACTTGGGGGGGTAATAATCTGTGAATTTTTCCTTCCTCAAATAAAATAATTTAAACATTTGCATGTCTGGATAAACTCTTGAGCTTTACAAATTTGAAAGAGTGTAGGGGAGACAGCAAAGAATATGTTACGGACCTTTTAGGCAGGAAATATATTGTAGAGTGACATTTATACATCTAAACTAACAATTTTTCACACTATCTCTGTCCTCTAAAATGCACCTTAAACCTGAGGAACTACATATGGATCTTTAGCGCCCTTGCATTTAGTTAACTAGCCATTTACAGTACATGCGAGTAGAATTGCCTGTGTAAGTTATTTTTATGCCACCAATCCTGTCCTTTATCAGTCACCAATGGCAAACTAGTACACAATCATCTTGTTTTAGTAAATGAAAAGAAAAAATACAAGAATGCTACCCCTATGTCACAAGACACCCCCCGCCCCCTTATTTTGAAATACAGTAAGAGAAAAAAAAAAAAAAAAGCTTTTCAAACTGCAGTTTCACATCAGAAGTATTTGCAGTGGGACCACATTGGTAATTTCTTTTTTTTATCATTTAAACTGATTATAAAAGAAAATGTCAGGGTTAAAACCGAACAGATTTGTAGATTCATTATTTCTGGTGATAATGCCAATAATCTGATCATCTTATGGCTCTGATCAGTTAGTAAGAAGTAGCAATAAAAAAAGAAAATTGGCTGTGTCTGGCAGATTTGTTGGCGGCCTCTGTAAAGACCAAGAGTCAAATGGGCGTAGGAGCGAGCTGGTCTCTGGCAGGGCAGTGTGTTGTGAAACACATATTGCTTCTGCCCTCTACCACCCCTGTTTAAAAAAAAAAAAAAAAAAAACAGGATATTCAGATCGAGTGCTGTCAACACAGCACCTTTCACAAGCACTATTTTGATACAGTACAATAAGCAGAGTCCTGTTTTCTGTCCCTTTCTTGGTGTTTCTGCATTGATCGCAGATGTGTGTGTTTGTGCAAGCTTGTCTATGTGTGTTTCTGTGTGACAAAAAGAAAGCAAGTAAGGATGCTCTTTGTCAAACTGGAAGCAAGGCATCTTTTATTGTTTTTACAAAATACTTCATGTCTTGCAGTTTTGTTTTAATTGGACAGCCTTTGTCCTGATCCTCGACATTAGGAGAAGCGTGCTGTTACATATATTTTTATATATTTTTTCTTGTGTTCATTGTCACTTAGGAGTGGCAAACACTGCTGCAGCAGCAAAAGTCATTCAAAATGATCTTGACAGCATTCAGAACTAGGCAGACACATGGCAAATGACATTTAACAAAGAAATGTGTAAGGTACTGCACACAGGAAATACAAATGTGCATTATAAATTCCATATGGGAGATGCTGAAATTGAAGAAGGAATCTATGAAAAAGACCTAAGAGTTTATGTTGACTCAGAAATGTCTTCATCTAGACAATGTGGAGAAGCTATAAAAAAGGCCAACAAAATGCTCGGATACATAATGAAAAGTGTTGAATTTAAATCAAGGGAAGAAATGTTAAAACTCTACAATGCATTAGTAAGACCTCACCTAGAATATTGTGTTCAGTTCTGGTCACCTCGCTACAAAAAGGATATTGCTGCTCTAGAAAGAGTGCAAAGAAGAGCGACCAGAATTATTCCGGGTTTAAAATGCATGCCATATGGCTTGTAAATGGCCTCCTCTCGTTTCTAAACTTTCTTATGTTTTTATGTTCTTAAAGCCATGAGAAGGTGAAGGAGCAATTGACCCTCACACCTGCACCACCGCACACACACACACACACACACCTACCTTTACACACTGTTGTTGACTTGTTAGTTTAAACACTTACTGTAGCCTTACTGTAGCTGATTTAACCCTTGCTTACAAAACTGCTCTATAGCAGCAGAAGAGCATGATTCAACCAAAACTGGACTGAGTGGGGAATGCACTTAGATACCACGTGAGAATGACCTGACATAACAAATGTGTGACTTTGCTACATGTTTTATTAGTCCCTCTTCACTCTGACACCTAACTGTGACAGTGTTATAAAGGGGACGCAATGTACTTTGTTTTGTCAAACTGCCGACAACCCAAGTTTTCAAGGTCACTTCTGCAGCTCATGTAACTAGAAAGAAGGCCCTTGATGTTGCTCCAAAATAACAGAATGAGGCTGTATTTACATGATATCTGCAAATAGAAATCTGTAAATGCCCACTGAACCACAATCAGAACCATTTTACAAAATTAAGGGTGAACCACACACTGCAAGCAGTGAGAGCTGGAGTCCCATTCTTCTTATTTATGTAGTTTGATCCCGTCACTGATACGCGGAATGTGCTGCTGTAAAGGTCGGTGTCCAATTGCAAATTCCTGCTCCTCCGTCATAAACGAATGGTCTGTTGCAGTCCATTAGTCAATTAATAGCTTCACTGCTCTGCCAATTGTCAACTAAATCACTGCACATTACACTGTTTGATTGTCAGGTTTTATATTTCAGAAAACAACAATGTTTAAACACTACTGTAAATAATGTTTCTAGAAAAAACAAAAATGTTTTTATTGCTTAAAAGAAAATATGGAAATAGACACATTAAGTGCTAATACTAGTAATAATGCTGGACTTGATCAAAACCAATCTACATGATTATAATAATTTGTATTTTTAGTCATTTACTATATACAGTTATGTGCCTTATTTACAAGTGAATAAGAAATCAGAGCCAGAAGTTATTACGCCAAATAAAATGAATTGTTAAATTGTTATTGGCATTTTTGTTTCATTTTCTGTGTAATGGATACGTAAATTCACATCAACTTCAGGCCTACCTTATCATCCCCTGTCTCCTGAACGAAGAAGGCTTCCCCATTTTCTCCAAGCTTCATATGCAAGCTCACAGGTTCCCCATTAATTTCTATGTCCACCTAATCAAACAATGAGAGAAACAGATGAGCTGTGAAAGCATATGAAGAGGAAAGCCTATTGGTGTCTTTGTCGATGACAAGTTCCTTTCAGCATTTATTACCTGTGGGTCAGACTTTGACATCATAAGAACATAAGAACATGAGAAAGTTTACAAACGAGAGGAGGCCATTCAGCCCATCTTGCTCGTTTGGTTGTTAGTAGCTTATTGATCCCAGAATCTCATCAAGCAGCTTCTTGAAGGATCCCAGGGTGTCAGCTTCAACAACATCATGTTTAAAGGAAGTACCAGATTTACTTATTCTAAATTCTCACTTACTGTGAACCATAGAAAAATGATATTTTTTTAGTGTAAAAGTGCAATGTTGAATTTTTAAATAATCATTTGCCTAATGACAGAATGGATGGTAAATATATTACTTTTTCAAATGTCTGTTAAAAAAATATATATTCCCACCAAAGTAGTTCTGGTTCTTAAAGTTACATATAAAACGCCTAGAGTTTGGCAGAGCAAGATCCCCAAAAATCTGGAAAATGCATTAGGAGTATGAATGAGAAGAAAAAAGTGTCTCAGTGAGTGAATGTCATACTATTTGTTACGCCTTTTGTACAAAAAGCGCCCACAGTAGTAGCAAACACAAATCAGTCTACTATTCTGTCTTGGTTTGCTTTAAAGTGCTAACTAACAATTTGTGAAAAACTAAAATTTTTCGTAGTTTTGCGTCTACAATAATCCATATAAGTTATATATATATATATATATATATATATACACACACTGTATATATACACACACATACACACATCTTTTTTTAAAACAGTACTGAGAAAGTCTACAACATGTTTTATTACTATTAGGAAAGTTGTGCTGCACTTTTTATGTATTCACTAATGTGTTTATCTTGAAAGCACCACCAGATTGTATTCTGCGTAATCCACGAGAGACTAGTAGCCTAGAAAACTGCCTAGAAAACTCACATCACTGTTGTAGTAAATGTACATGTTTTCCTGTTGGATAGCCAATGCATGTAGGTGTCAATTCAACCAATAATAAAACTGATTATTTATGACCAACAACTAGCACAAACCACTGGGTCTGTGTTTCTGTATTTAAACATTAAAAATCATAAATATAGTTTTTCAATTCCGTTGATCATGCAGACAAAGCCATTTGATGATTTTTTCCCCCCCAAAGACATTCTCAAACACATTGTCTTACCACTTTCTCCCGTGACCTCAGCACCCCCATTTTCCCAAACCGGACGTGGAACGGAGAGCACTGGAGAGTCCCGTCTGGCTGACGCACCACAATGATATCAATGCATCCTGATAGTGTTGCAGGATTTAGTCCTCTATACAGCTCCTTCACCTGGACAAACACCTGACCGGCAAGCTGCCCAACGTAGTTCATGGTTTGTGTCTAAAAAATAAATGCAGAGTAATTTACAAGTACAATAAAACCATGAATAACTAAGCACAGTAGACAAAGGCTCTAGTTAATACATTAATGAGAGACAAGAGCTTTGTTTTATGTTAATGTGAATTAACTTCTCTAGCATGCCTTTCAAAACTAACCTGCATATCAAAACTATGACAGTTTACTCTTTGCCCCCCCCCCCCCCCCAAAAAAAAAACAAAAAACATTCCATCCAAGTCAGGGATCTGTTAACAGATAGGTTTCCTGTCTTACCAACATCAGCTCACACTTTAATGTGTCTGATTCCTAGCCAAACCACCTTATACCTCAACCATTCATAGATTATTTTATTTCTTTGTTTTATCTGTGGTCGTAAAATATTTGCATTCATTAACTTACTCCCTTTGGCGGTTTCTGATATACTGTAGGGGTGGCGTCATGCTACAGTAACTGAATCCACTCCTATCTATGTACAGTACTATGATGAAAAAACAGGGAAGGAAGATTCTGACTTATGGAGCTACAGTGGGAAGTCATTGTGCTGCTAGGCCAGAAACAGTCCAGACAAAGTAAAAATGAATGAACTTTTTTCCCCACATGGTTGGTAGAATATGCCGATACAATTTTCATCAGCAAGCAAACAATCCTGCTTTATTCTTTGATACTTTTAGAAAGCTGGCCATCCTAATAGGCATGAAGATTGGCTCGCCCTGTTGAACCCTTTACCAAATACAACCAGTAGTAGCAAAAACATGCCTGACCAAATTAATGTTAACCTATTATGTGTGGTTCGGAGGGTGTAGCTAGGCCCCCTGCGCCCTATCATCTTCTTCTATCAATTAAATCTACTCTATTTAATGCATAGCCACCTACACGTAGTTGTCCTGCGTTTTTTCATTTCTCTCCTCCTCTACAATCTCAACCGCCTTTGCATCGGTCTCCACTGGGGGGTTTAGTGATTCCACTTTCTCCAACCCCTCCTTTATGATCCCTTGTCTTCTCTTTCAGGTACCGATGCCTCTATTTATGTGAGGGCCCCAAGCAGCGGAACCCCTCCCGTTTGTCGGGTCTCCTCAATGACGGAACCCCCCCTTATATGCGTAGGGCCTTTGAAGGACGGAGCCTCTCTCTTTATATGTTCTATTTGTTACTAACGTTATGTCCTAAACATTACAGCAGGTGGCCTAGCTCTGCCCCGTGAACAGGTAGCGGCCAGCTGAATAACTTGTAAAGAACCAGGAATCCATCCTAAGCAGTTTTTGTTTGTTTTGCAGAGTTTGAACATAAGAACATAAGAAAGTTTACAAACGAGAGGAGGCCATTCAGCCCATCTTGCTCGTTTGGTTGTTAGTAGTTTATTGATCCCAGAATCTCATCAAGCAGCTTCTTGAAGGATTCCAGGGTGTCAGCTTCAACAACATTACTGGGGAGTTGGTTCCAGACCCTCACAATTCTCTGTGTAAAAAAGTGCCTCCTATTTTCTGTTCTGAATGCCCCTTTATCTAATCTCCATTTGTGAATCCTGGTCCTTGTTTCTTTTTTCAGGTCAAAGAAGTCCCCTGGGTCGACATTGTCTATACCTTTGTCATAATGTCTTACTGATCTCCACTGTACTGTATGTCACAGAGTCAAGGAAAGTAGGTATAAGTGGCTCTTTATAAAAGCCTCATGTTTTGTGTTGTGTTTTCCTCAGGCAACAGTACCATACTCTGTTTCCATGAATATATTTCAAAGTTTGACCGAGTCTAATGTTTGATTTTGTCTTTTTCTTCAAAAGTATACTGTAATACAGTGTATGTCGTATAAATAATAAAGTATTGTGAGCTTTTAAGTACAGTTTTTAATTCCTATGAAATGGGAAATTAATAATACAGTACAATATACAGAACTCCTGATATGTGGATTATTATTCTAACAATCACTTTCATTCGGCCTATTACATGAATTTCTGTGAAATGTCAAAAAATGCTAAGTTTGCACAATTTTTGTAAGGAAAAACAAACTGCTAATGCCACAGAACAAGACAGAAACAACAAGGTGCATTTCCAGCAGTGCACAAGTACACAAGGATACATGTTTTAAAATCATGCCAAAATACATCTCTAACACAGAAAATGTACTGTACTGTTCCAGACTGCAGTGTTATTTCATGTATTGTAGTCTAACATGTAAACAACTATTTCAGCCAAATACATTCTATACAATTTGTCAAAGAGAAATTGGTGTACACTCTCCTCAAAGCTCCCTATTCTTAGAATTGCTCCCCTTCCATTTGAATCCCAAATCAGTTATATTTATTACACTGCGCAGTGTTAACAGTCATTGCCCACCCCCTAAAATTGACCAATGTGTGGGTATTTCACATGGGCAGACCCAGCAGTATTCAATCAGAAATACTGCCTTACTTTGACACTTTGTACGTTAGTAACAGCTTCACGATTTAAAAAGGCTGTGTTCCCGATTAAAGTCGTTCATCTGAAAGTTTGCTAGTCATTTGAAATTGTCCTTACTGTATGGTAAATAAAAATAGAAGGAGGGGAAATAGAGATGCATTCCCCCATTCTTTACTTGGCAGTGCTGCAGTTAAAGGGACCCCACAGTAACAAGCTCTCTTACTGCAGTATGTGTGAGCCACCCTCCAAAGCTTATCTTAAAGTGTACTGATTTCTGTGATATAATTAAACGTCTCCACATTATCAGTCACCATTAATTGTATTCTGATAATTGTGCTGTGCTTTAAAGGATGGAATTTAAAGCAATTAAATATCAAATGAAAGGAAATGACAACATTCACTTTGACACTGGCTTTTATTGAAACAGCTCTCTGTTGACTGGGTGGCACACAAGGAAACCTATCAGTTTTGATTTATGAAATATACAGCCCTTCACACACTAATCCTACTGCTTAATTCCTACAATCGCTTCACACTGGGGGTTGACCTAATGTATGACTTACAGTCCAGAACTATAGGTCACAGACTCACAGCTCAACAATGTGAATTGGGCTCCAGGTGACAAGGTAATTTAGTCCTATAGACTAGCATCCCAGGAGCCGCAGACATTAATTATTGAGGTAGACATAAACTGAAATCAAACCACGGACACCCCAACAGTGCGATGTCACAGAAACATAGATTGGGGATTCATTTGTTTAAGTTAGTGACAAACACAGTATATTAATTTCACACACAGTAGGGTGTTCATTGTAATAACACTGTAAACAAAATGTAGTAGTATGGTAAAGGTACTGGAGTGATGCACATGAAACATTCTTAAACTAATTAAATATATAGACTACACTTCAAAGTGTGGGTACATTAACTGCATTGCCTAGTTACACCTTGTATTATTTCGTACATGCACACAAATGGATATTAACATTATCAAATACATTTAATGTAAAATAATTCCCACAGCCTAGTTTTAATCCTGATCAGACTTCTGATAAGTATTGTACATGAGTTGAATACGAAAACATGGTACAGTATACATAACTGCAATATGTAATTAATGGATGTACCTGTATTAGTTCTGAATAATTTTGCTCATAAATTACATTGGGATACACACACGTGTGTGTAATATTATATAGTATTGCTATTATTATAAGCACGTTTTAATCAGATCAAACACAGAATATGTTATACATAAAGTTATTTTATGATTTTAATCTACATGTTGTATATTTATTCCCAGTATTTCGATACAGAATTGTATGCTTTACAATTACAATTGATACCACCACTGTATTATTTATTTACATAAACCATATTAGGCGATACATATTTTAATACTGAAATACTTGTCATATTGCAATAAAAAATATCTTCATTGAAAATGTAATCATGTAAATACCTATACACAAAAAGGCGGATACAGACAGTACTTCAAGGGTACAAAGAAAAAGGTATAAAAAAAAAATAAACTGACTTACCACTTTAACAGTTAATAAATATCCATGCACCAGCAGTACGGGTAAACAAAGTCTTGTCCATTCAATGCAATTGAGTCAGAGTAGGCCACGGCTTCAATATTTCTTAGAGGAACTACAATAAACCTTTCCTGGGCCGTAAAAGACCTATAATGTGTCTTCCTACGCTACTGGTCCTCTACCTAAAACCTACCCAATCATACCGCTGACATCATCGCAGAGAAACCCCGCTACTACCCAATAAGATCACGAGAGTAGACACACAGCTGAGCCAAGCGAAGCACACTTCCTATTTGGAAAATTAAACAGACAACTTTCTTTAAATCACGGTCTATTCTGTCGCGGAGAATAAAATAAATAAACAAATCGTACAGTTGCAGTCCTGTCACACAGCAGCAGAAGACTGTCAACCTGAAAGGGGCCCAGCAAGGGTGACACATTAGTAAATGTGTTCAATACGCTGCCTTTTTTTGTTGTTGGTGGTTTAACAAATGTCAATAAACTTTTTTTTTTTTTTTTTTTTTTTTAATGACAAAATTCCAAATTTTTCCGACACCCCTTTATAGACCCGCAGCGGTTTTAAAATAATATTTATCTTATCTAATAAAACATTTTAACACAAAGTGCAGTATTGGTTTAGGCTGAAAGGATAAAACACTGGTGGTCACAAAGACTTGCATATTGTAGGTAATAAAAATGCATTAACTATGTCTTTCTGCTGCATAATGGAACTGTGGTCCAGCACTAGATGTGTATGTACCACAAAATGTACTTTATTAACATTTGTTTTTTTAATTTACATGTACTTTTAAATGTTCATATTTCCCCTTGATGAATACAAACCAAAAGCATATACCAACCACAGTTTATATATAGATGGAAATGAATAACTACTTAATCTGCTGCTAGTTGCAAGGGTATTACGTATTTATTAATTTGCCTATAATCTTCTCAAGTAATCAATACATATTATGTGGTTACATCAACCCCAGTGCCATTGTCTCCTATGCACAGGGTGATTGGCAAGAGATTGCACCAGTAACCCCACTAGAGCCACTTGCCTGCAAGTTAAATGGCAAATGTTAGGCTACCTACCGTAACCCTTGTTCCCTGAAAGAGAAGACGACCACCAACATGACTATGGGATATCCCTGCCCATTGGGTAGGTATTACTGAGCTCTTTATACCAGAGCTGCCGATAGGCCCCTTCCTGGGAATACACACTCGGTCCTGCTCACCGAGGGATTAAAACCGTCATTCTGAGGAAGCCATTTCTCTTTTTTCATCGAACCCGTGAGGGCGACCAATGCGACCTTGTGGTTGGTGGTCATCTTCTCTTTCAGGGAACCAGGGTTACGGTAAGTAACCTAACATTCCCTTTCAATTCGAAGACGACCACCAACATGTGATAGCATATCAGAGCCGTCGCGAGGGAGAAGGAACGGCAGCATATGCGGGTTAGCGGTGTGAGCTTGCACCCTCAAGGACTCTTGTGCCTAATGAAGGCAGGGCAGCGTCTACCA
This sequence comes from Acipenser ruthenus, assembly GCF_902713425.1. Lineage (NCBI taxonomy): Eukaryota > Metazoa > Chordata > Actinopteri > Acipenseriformes > Acipenseridae > Acipenser > Acipenser ruthenus. The sequence goes on from NW_026708722.1 coordinate 24,127, forward strand.
CATTAAGGCGGTAGAACCTGGAGAAAGTATGTGACATATTCCAGCTAGCCACATTACAAATATCGGACAGCGAGGCCCCTCTACTGGAGTGTGCAGGTACCCTCCCAGGTGGGGGCAAGCCGGCACCATCATACGCAGTCGAGACTGTGTCCGCAATCCAATGTGACAGACGCTGCTTTGAGAGGGGCTGTCCTAGGGTCCGTGTGCCGTGACAGACAAAGAGCTGGTCAGACTGACGCAGAGCTCTTGTCCTTGTCCTTTCCTGCCTCTCACAACTGGGAACAGATCAACCAGTCGTCGAGATAGTTCATTACTCTGATCCCCTGCAACCGCAAGGGAGCCAGGATAGCGTCTACGCACTTTGAAAACATACAAGTAGCTAGCCCGAGGTAGAATGGCAGCACAGCGAACTCGTAAATGCTTCCCTGAAAGGCGAAGTGGAGATATTTATTTGGGCACCAGAAAATACCTAGAGTAGTACCCCTCTCCATGGGAGGTTGGGTGTACGAGATGAATGGCTCGCTTGCACAGCAAGGCAGCCACCTCCTTCTGAAGTACTGAAGCCTGGAGAGGGTCTGTCATGAAAGTATTCATGATTCCTCAAAGGGAGAAGGTCCCAAGCGGAACCGTTGTGTACTGTGGTGAGCATCCAGGTGTCCGAGGTGCAAATAAATAAATAAATAAATAAATACAATTACCCCGGGAACATTAATAACATTTTTAACCACACAAAGACAAACCAGTGTTTTTTGTTTACTTAAATACATGTGACACAATGGTTCATGCTTTTCAGTTGAAAATTATGAACCCATTTCACGGCCAACTAGTAGCTAACAGCTAACTGTTCTTGGCCTAGTAAGTAATACTGCAGTCGATTTTAAGGCATCTGAGGTCTTTTGCAGAACATAATGTGCCTATTCGTTTTATTTTATGTATGGATGTAGGAGGCTGTGTGGTCCAGTGGTTAAAGAAAAGGGCTTGTAACCAGGAGGTCCCCAGTTCAAATTCCACCTCAGCCACTGACTCATTGTGTGACCCTGAGCAAGTCACTTAACCTCCTTGTGCTCCGTCTTTTCGGGTGAGACGTAGTTGTAAGTGACTCTGCAGCTGATGCATAGTTCACACACCCTAGTCTCTGTAAGTTGCCTTGGATAATGGCATCTGCTAAATAAACAAATAATGGATATTTTGAAATTTCTTTCTAGGAAAGCTTGTGACACATTGTTTTAATTTAAAAAATGTGTACACTCAGACACAGACAATTGCAAACTTTTATAGCAAAGTGTTCCCCCAAAATATGAACCAAAAACCCAACCAACCATTCGGTATAAATATGTTAGCATAATCACTGGTTTGCTATGTTAGGCAAACAGCCTTCTCGTTTTCTGATAATGTGGCAACACCCAGTACAAGTTTTTATATGGCTTCTAATAAATGTCAGGGTTCAAGGATACAGTAAATCATGTGCAAACATACAGTACATACCAGATTATATTAATAGACAACTGAAATGGCTCCCGGAGTGCTGTGCTAACAAAATATATGAACAGGAGGTTTAATATGGTACCACATGAGTAGTAAAGAATAAACGGTAGGGAGTTTGATACAACAGTGCAGGGGGATTTCTTTTGTATCTTCCTTAGTCACTGGGGGTTCAAATGCATGTGGTGTCCCGCAAATATAAAACATTGTGGCCACGCTTTAAAAACAAGCACCTGTTCATTATGACCTTGTACTTTTCAGTCTTTAGAAAAATGACTGTAATAAATATTACAAGCAACATTTCCTTGCACCATACACCTATAGTTGTTATCCATATAACAGTAACTTAAGGGTATGTAATCCCTTACTCATACAAGCAGTGTGACAGAGTGTGGAAAGGAATGCACCGTTTACTTCTAACTTTAGATATAAAGTACATGCTGTCTTTAACATAACATTTCTGCTGATTATAATGCTTGCTAGCGTTGAATCAGAAAAACAAGGAACTTCCAGGAAATATTTCAGTGTTCCTAAGGGATGGTGGAGCTTATAGGGCTAGGTGGGATGGAGAGATTCAGCCACTGATATGGCATAAGCTAAACTTCACTCAGCAGGAAAACCACTGACCTTGGAAAGGAAACCCAAGCCTTAAGTATCTGCCTCACTGTGTGTTTTAAACATTCCCTTTTCTAAGAACTGTCTATATTAAGTAACGTCTTATGTATTCATGTAAACATGTTTTCCCCATCAGCTGTCTGGAATACTTGAGGTTTACAAATGGGGTTGAAACTAATTGATTGGAAAATCAATTTGCAATAGGGGAACCCAAATACAAATGCAGATCAAATACAGAATATGCTGTTTTACACCTATAACTGTTGTGTACTCGTTAATTATGAAATATGCACCACCGTGCACAGCTTCACCTACTGAACACTGTACACATGAGATTAGCAAATTATAGAGGTATTGCATGGGGTGTGGTTTGGGACCATGCAAGGAGTTTTTTTTTATGCAGCCTTGGAAAAAAGCACCTCAGGTGCTTAAAACAGGACTCTTAAAATAAAATATTGTATTGGGAAAACTATCTCACAAGTCCTGTGGTAGTGATTCTTCATTTAGTCATCTGCCCTAAAGAGCATAAAATAACCACTTTATGCACTCAATGATGATTATAAAGCACATTCCACAACAAAGAACTGCTCATTAAGAGCTTTCTATAATGTCACTTAGCTTATTGATACTATAGTGTAGGGCACAGACACATTGGAAATATGTATGTACACCATGGTTGTGCTTTTTACCTTAGCAACAAAAAAATACCCTGAATCATGTTAGAAATCATGCACTCAAGTCTAATTTTGCTGTTTTTTTTACTTTATAATAAATTCGTTTTATAATGGAATTGATTACATGCCTAACATAAAGCTATTCTTCATACACAGACCGTGCAAGACTAGCCTAACACCAGTAAGTAACATTTCAGAAATCTGCATGATGCAGACATGACTGCACGACAATACTGATTCACTCTGGCATAGCATCACAAGTTGTTATTGAAGAGGAAGGGGTAAATGTCAGACATAAGAGAGGAATACATAGGAGAGTTCAATTGTAAAGCACATTTACATGGCAGTCAGTCAGTGTGGGATTATCATCTGCCTTATGTTACTGTACACGCAGTCAACCTGCAAATACATAGTTAATAAGGACAATATTTCTGTGTGGGAGTTGAGTGGGGTGGGCTGTTTCAGCCAACTAGAATGCTTCAGTCCTCAGCTGGGAACAATACATGAGTCACAAGGGTAGAACACCAGTCAAAGAAATATTTTATACAACTTCTCTGTTTCTAGTAAAAAAGCACATTATGTCCCAAACAAGATGTTTTCATTCCTCATGATCTACATTCCCCAAACACTATATAACTTGCTAACACAATGCCACACGGCTTTATGCAATCGCTGCAAGGCAATTCCTATTTACTGTATACAGATTTCCACGTGAACTTCCAATTTACATGTTTCAAACTTAACCAACAGTCACCTTAGCCTTAACATGATAGCAATGAGACTGCAACCCTGTAAACAGACACACAATCTCGTAAGATTTTTCAATTTGCTGGCAGTTGACTCAGAAATCAAGCCCCAAGAATGGATTACTGTTAGAGTTTTAAACTTGTCAGAACCTATCAGGTTATTTTATACGTGCAGAAACATAACCAAAAAGAGTGTAAAATAGATATATATATATATATATATATATACACACACACACACACACACACACACACACACACACACACATTTCATTCATACCATAATGGTACAATATACACTTCTCCAAAGTAAGATGACTCCATGGGTATAGAGTAACATTGTGTCATTATGGATTACATGATAATCACATTCCAGAAAGCAGTATTTACTTTACAGGTACCACCTGAACCAAAAAATACCTATCTGCTGTGACTGTGCTTAAAAACTTGCCACTCATGCACCGTTGTGCGATTTAACTTTCATTTAACTCGCTTTAGTGTTGAGAAATAGACTTTTGCTCTTTCATACCTAATACCATTGAGGTTATATGTATGTGCTTAATGTGTACAGTCAATAGAGGTGATCTATCTTCACTGGAGGCCTGGACAGATGCTAATCAGACTAATGTTAAACTCCTGATCCCAAGGAGACCTGTTATGATTGTATATTACAAATCCAGACATGTTACCTTTCAAATGGTCTTTTGTAATATCTATAATATGATTTGCTTGCAGCAGCTTCAGTTATTCAATATTATGCATTTTCATTTATGGATTATCCTGCTCTAATGTCATCTCAAAAGTGTATGAGGTTATTTAATTGAATACTGTATATCTGTTGTTTTGCACATTCATCTGCAAGCAGAATGACAATAACTCAGGCACAGTTACTAAGATAGTGAGCAATGGTTGTCCTCATGACAGACAATCAGTGATAGCTGATGAAAGACAGAGGAAAATAGATCAAATTGGCCATTGTACAGATACGTCAAGGTCAACAAACTCAAATGAGTGAGACGTGTGATTGCAACAAGTGTCTAGGGTCTTGGACTACAACCCAGCTGGCTTGTCTAGTTTAGCCCCTGCCCCCTACACATTCGTTGGAGGTGATTCCAGGAATGTATTTGCCACCAAAAATAAATAAATAATTACAGTAAATATAATTCTAGTTTTCTAAGGATAAAATACCCTATATAACATCTACATTTTCACAATATTGACATTATAATTTGTATCTGTTTAATGTCCTATTATGAAAGTTTTGTACAATTCTCTATTGCTGTTTCTGCCTTCATTTTTATTTTTATTTTTTTTGTTTTGTTTTACCAGGTTTACTAACATATGTCCTTTTGTCAACCATGGGGCTGGTTTCTTATGTGAATGCCTTTTAGAAATGGCCACTAAGGCTGAACAATTGTTTACTTTTTTATGAAAAAACAAAAAATGTCCTCGTTCTCTTATTCTAGTGCAACATACAGTAACAGATTACTTCCAAGTTATATTACCATCGCAATAACATTGCAACCTAGGCATAAACCTTTACCTAAAATACCTGGCTATGAACCGTGAAACTGTTTTGGAAGAAGTCAGAAACTGTGTTAATTCCAACTGTGAAAACAGTCATTATTTGCTCCTAAAATATATTATGAATCACTTGCGGTTTATGACTCTTGTATAGTCAATGCATGCAAATGAAGCAAACGTGTGGCAAAATGTGCATTTTGGATTATGAAAAACAGTTGCCTTATGCCTGTTGACATGATGTGTTACTCCTTCGATCTTCATCTCTGATCTCTTATATCTGCTCAACCAATTAGGCACTATACTGTATTTTTTTCAAGTTCCCTTGGTAAATGTTTTCTAGTTAATAATCTGGCTAAGTGAATTTAATTTGGAGACCTGTGCTATTCAGATAACATTGATATTTCAATTTTGATCAGTGAAGATATTTGCTTTGTTAAAGAAAAAAACAAACAAGCTAAAGGGCTTATGCAAGTGCTTTTAAAGGAAATAGATGGAATGCATGTGCTATTAATATGGTCAGATGCACTCTGCACTACACACTCACATGGCTGTAACACTGGTACATGCTGTACAGCCAACACAGACAATTTGGACTTTTATGTCTCGAATTTGCGATCTACTTTATATGGCTTTTTGTATGAAAAGTAGTAAACTCTGGTATTTGGTTCTTGAAAACAGGGGAGGTTGTTCTGAGACCCGAAGACATTGTAATGTCCAAGATAAAGAGTGGCTGACCTGCTATTTAAATGCCTGGATATATGTTAAGACACACTTAGCAATCTATTATGTCAGACTGATGCCTAGTTACAATATATTAGACAAAGAGAAGATGTGATACCTTTTATTGGACTAACTAAACAAAAATAAATCGCAAGCTTTCAAAACCTCAAAGGTCTCTTCCTTAGGTGAAAGTAGGGAAAAGAGATTGATGTTTACATTCAAAAGGTGGCATCAGAACTTTAACAAAAATAATCCATTCTAAATCACTACAATTCTAATGCAAGGAAAAAAGCTGTTGAAAAAAAAAACAGGATGAGTGGCTGCATAATAAACAATGACAAAAACAAAGACAAAATAAAAAAATACATTATAGGAATAAAATGCCAAAATTGTAACAGTAAATACTAATATAGGGAAAGAAATAATAATGAAAAAAGATAATACCCCCCCCCCCCCAATGTGTAAAAAATGTCTAAGACTTTTGCACAGCAGTGTGTGTGTGTAATAGATATAGATAGATATCTCTCCTGTGTCATTCATATACAGCTAATTTTATACAAATCTTTAAATTGAGGTGCACACTCATCATAAAGTTCTTTTTATATGGTCATCTTATAATTAAAGAAAGTGATCCACTCCATATTTCATTTTGAATAAAAAGTTATTGTCTTTATTATTTAAAACATTTATGTTTTTTTTATAATATATCAAAAATCTGGCAGAGACACCTGATATATATATATATATATATATATATATATATATATATATATACAGTGGTTTGCAAAAGTATTCACCCCCTGCAAAGTTTTCACATTTTGTTGGCACCTGAGCATACTCCACGACGCTTTCAAATTAGACTTTACATGTAGAATCTACACAAACTACTCCACATTGATGAAGTTAAAAAAAATGCATTCAGAATATAAATAAGTAAGATTTACAGGGAAAAACAGATTAATCTCAGTTGCATAAGTAATCAAACCTTTTGCTACTGCAGCCCTAAATCAGCAGAGGTGCAAATGATTTGTTTGAAAGGTCACAAAATGTGTGTAAAAGTGGTTTAACTTGTAGATCATTTCCCTCAGGTATATGAAGACTTTCAAGCTGCAACTCACATAGTGATCCAACAAAGCAACCATAAAGACTAAGGAGCTTTCAAAACAAGTAGGGATAAAGTGGTAGAGAGGCACAGAGCAGAAGGGTACAAGAAAATTTCAAAGGCGCTGATTATCCCTCTCAGCACAGTGAAGTACATCATTAAGAAGTGGAAGATGCATCATACCACCCAGACACTACCCAGATCAGGGCACCATCCCAAACTGAGCAGCTGGGCAAGCAGGAAACTATCTTTTACAGTACATTCACAAATATATTTCCTACTGCTGTTTAGTTTAGATTAGGTACCGTACAATGAAAACGATTATGCTATGTACAGAGTACTGGGATGAGAATTGGCCCAGGCTAATGTTCACCCTCCCAGAAGAGTACTGGGGTGAGAACTGGCCTGACAGGGTGAGGATTAGCCTTGGACAGAACTCACCTGGGGTGAGAATTAGCCTGTAACACCGGCACTGCTGCTGGCAGTGCCGAGCCACTGAATAGCCAGTGCCAAGAGGCTTATGCGAGTGTGTGCTGGCAATGTGAATTAAATACACTACCTTTACAGTAAAAACAAATACATTAAATGTGGTTATGTGCATATGTTATTTAATCATAATTAAACCTCAAGCAAATGTATGCGCGTGTGTATGTATCAATCCATACATAATACCCCTAACTCTGATATTATTGAAAACCGCAAACCAAATTTGAACAGATTGTGACTTGTTTGTATCCTATAGCATAAAACAAGGCAGGAAGAAAGTTTATTAATGAATATGCACCCTCAAAATGAGACTGAGCCAGCTGTGAGGTGGAGAAAGGGGAGATGGTGGGAGAATGAAGCAAGACGACAGTGTAAACTAAACTATTACGTGGCTCTTTTACCAGCTCACACTGCTTATTCAGGAAATAAAAAAAAATAAAAAATACAAAGTTTTACCTACCTACCTACCCTATTAATTTTTTTTCCAGTGTAACCAGAACCACACATATTTTTTTTTTATTTGGCCTAAGGCATGTGTGACTGACAAGCACATAAGATCCGATGCACTTGCAGGCAGTTATTTTGTTTTTAGATATCAATTTCCACATGTCTCGTTGTAAACACATGACATTGTCGGACAGATTAAAAACTGTAGTTTAAGTAAACACCACTATCAGTAGGAATAAGCAGTGTATAATAAATATACATTAACATGATTACATTTATCTGTTACACAACATAAAGCACCACTGCAAGCTGAATCACAACCAATAGTATGTATTCACTTTTGGTCATGGGAACTTGGGAATGATGGTTTTCCAGAAGAAAACAAGATTTGGTCATCCACTGAACCAAAGAGCTTGACAACATGTGGGCACTGATCAAGTAATAAGGATCAAACCAAAAATTCACTATGCCTGAAGGTGGTCGTACTGCACAAATCCATTGATATATTTCACAAAATCTGAACAAAATAGGATTCAAATTGGGAGTTGGAAATCTCGCCCACCTAGTCTAAACACTGCTGTCTACGAATCCAGTTCTTCAGGACTTCAAACAAGCTTCTCATCACCTGGCTCTCTTTCTTATTTGTTCCTCCACAGTTCACATGTTTGGCTGCTTTGTTATCTAGCTTGATTGCTGGTACATGTAGAATGAATGCATCGTATTGAGCCAGTGGCTCACATTTCAAACTGCAATAAGCTAATAGAATAAAAAAGTAAAATTACCCAAGACCAAGTAGAATCACAGGAGCTTCCACCATCTAATTCCACAAGCTGATCTTCTGATATCATGATTCCATTGCTTCTGCCCACCACCTTTAGTGGTATTAATCCTGGTAGACTGTGTTCTTATCTGTTCAACAATTAACATGTATGCCTTAAGCAGAGTGAGTGAGCAGTAGGTGTATATAGTTCCTAGTAGATGTTGACTATGTTTTCATACTCATTTCACCTGAACTGTTCTTGGAACGACGATCCAAGCAGAAACCTGAGACAGACAGAGAGCTCTGCTCAGTTCCTTTTGCTGACTCCTCAAGCATCTCAGTGAAGTCACAAGCTCCACTTCAAAGGGCATAGCAGTTCACAGGTCCCAAGCCTTTGCTAAAGAAGGCAGCTTCCATGAGAGGCTTTATACCCCAGTGGAACAGCAGGATGGACTTGCCTTTAAGAATGTACATAACAAGCAAGTATTTACTCATACTTCTTTTTTGTTATTATTTTCTGGTACAATATTTAAAGCATGTTTAAAAGTGTCATTAAAATTCATGTTTTCTGAAGAACACCATCAATTTTAATTTGTTATTAGGCATTGGCACCAATATTTAAGGTGAGCATATAGCTCCGTGTTCAGCGGGACAGTTTGGGATAGTTGGCTTTTCAACTTGCAACCCAATGCATTCTGGTAAGCATAGTCCTGCTTCTCTTAAAGGTAAGAATGGTACCTGAGACAGGTAAAACATACCAGAATGCATTGGGTTGCAAGTTGAAAAGCCTGACTTATCCCAAACTGTCCTGCTGAACATGGAGCCACATTGGTCACCTTACCAATATCGACATTTTAATATATTGATATCGTTCAAGATCGATCATTTCCATTTTGCGATGTGGTGGGATTTTTAAAAAAAATTCAGGTAGGCTCGCAGAGACATACTTTTTATTGTTAATACTGCTAAAAATACAAACGCAGTATAATCAACTTTATTTTATGTTAAGATACAACAAACTCTATGCATACCATTCATTGTTAGTCTCCTAGGAAAACACCATACATTAAAGTATTATTTAACCATTGTATTCCATTGATTCAATTTTTCAAATCAAACATTCAATAGCTATAAATCAAGAAAAACAACAAATCCACAATCTGTATGCTCTACTCTTGTTTCTTCACCTGTTTCCTCTCACAGGCCAATCCCATATATACTGTATATATTTCCCCATTCAGAACGTGCTATACTTACTTTAACTTAGGTATCCAGTGGATGCAGACACTCTCAGATTTACTGTGTTCAACTGTGAGTGATCCTAATGAACAACGGTCAGTGTGGAAACAAGCGGTCTCATTAAGCACCATATCATTAGTATTAATGTGCTATTATATTGGCACTCTAATGCTTTATGCATATGGTTTATTGACATGTCTGGGCAGACTCATGTTGTGCAATGTGCCAAACATACCATCACTTTTCTCAATGAACTGCTACCAAGTTACCTGCCAAGTTTCAAAGCTCTGCAGCACAGAATTGTTCTTTTTGTGCAGCTGTTTATTTAACTGATCATATGTTGTTTTTCATTACAAGCTCTGGTCAGCTTCCCATGCATATTTTGTTGCTCACCAGCTTTCCTGTTCTCAAGAGTGAAGTCCATGCAAACTCAAGTCTCAGTAATCCCTTGGCCATTTACGTTCCTTAAGGAAGCTCATCCAGGACGCAAGACGGGTAATGTCCAGATATAATCTATCGAGTGTGGAAGTTAGGATCAGAACATGCAATGATTTTTGAACAGCACGCTGTTGAAGAGTTGAATAAAAAGAGACAATATGAACCTGTTAGTTACATTTGCTTGATCAGACAGTGCCATATAAAACATTCAGCAAAGGATTTGCTGTATGGAAAAGTAATATACAGTAGCATGCATCTGCTGATCCACTGAGCAGCTTGTGGTTGTGATGACATCAAGTTGTAGATAATGGCATGTATACATTTACACTGAGATGAAGAAAAGATGACAAATGTGATCAAGCTCATGTTTTGTTGTGTCAAGCTCATCTTACAGCATGTTGGAGGCCTGGTTTCTCTGTGGGTTTATCTTATCCAATAACCCTCTCTCACAACTGATCTTAAACACAATTCTTAATTTGCATTCACTTACTTGCTTATTTAATTATTAATAGTGAAATACAATCCACTGAGATGCAAAGTCTTATTCAAAATCAAAACCTGAACAATTAGGATTTTAACCCAGAAAATAATGTTATTTTTGCTCCAGCATACAGCTAATACTTTGTTATTTTATTATAGTTTTTTTGTTTTTTACAGAATGTGTTTTATGGAAAGGACTTTAGTCTGTCTTTCCCCCTATCTGGTGTCATCATGTATATGCTACTCCAGTAGCACAACCTTTAAATTGGAGAAACCTTGATTTGTTTTCTTACTAGCCTTATATTTAATAGATTCAAGAGGCCATTTTCAACATCTTCATAGTTTTGGTTTGGTGTTCAGAGATTTTGTTATCCTCTGGGTTATGTGAGGTGAAATCTATGTAAATATATGTAAATGAAAGGCAAGGGTTAACAGTTTAGAAGTAATTAGGAGGGTGTTCAGTTACACTTTCCTACAGTACCTCTTGTAAATGATCTTGTACAGAAACATGAACAGGAATAAGTTACTTGTATTCCACCTCTTGGTTGATTTTTGTGATAATAAAAAAGGTGTACTTGCAATATTCTAGTCCAGTGTAAGACCACAGACTAATGATATCTCATGAAATACACAACCACACTACTACTGCTAGTATCTCATAAACCATTTAACTGGCAGTTTTTTTGCAAAGCTACTGCCGCCGCAGTGACAAGTGGCATTTGAAAGTAGTGACTTTGTATTTTCAAGGTTATATTAACCCTCCATGCTGAATGTGTTACTGACCATCACATTGACTTCTGACCTAATATGGCAGACATATGTGACTTTTAAAGTTACAGCTGCATAGAGACAGAACACTTTGAGTTACTGTTTTAATGTTTGGTACACAGCTGTATTCTGTGATTTTTTTTTTTTACTCAAGTTCCATTACCAGTGTTGTCCATTAAAAAGAAACCATTTCACCGCTGCATTTTTAAAACTCTGACCTTATCAATATTATTATTATTTGTTTATTTAGCAGACGCCTGTATCCAAGGCGACTTACAGAGACTAGGATGTGTGAACTATGCATCAGCTGCAGAGTCACTTACAACTACGTCTCACCCGAAAGACGGAGCACAAGGAGGTTAAGTGACTTGCTCAGGGTTTCACAATGGGTCAGTGCCTGAGGTGGGATTTGAACCAGGGACCTCCTAGTTACAAGCCCATTTCTTTAACCACTAGACCACAGCCTCCTCTATAGGCCACATGCTTTAGAGCAGGGTCTTTATAGGTACACTTGTATTCTATGAAAAAAAAAAATTCCATTATAAGTGGTCTTCAATTAACCACCTCAGTGCTACATTGTTTTTAACCTCTGGATACATCAAGCATAGTCTTTTTAACAATTAATTTAACTTCATGTTTAGAAACCATTTGATCTGACAGGACATACCCCTGTGATTATGCTACCAGAGATGCTTTGTTTCTGTTCACAAAAATTCCTATTTAAAGATTTGAGATCACAGTTTGAATAAGTCAGACTATAAGCAAAAGCTTTGCCTTGAAAAAATAATGCAGCATATGTAAAAGCATTGCATATTATAAATAGAATAATCGGCATATGTTGTGAATAGATGTTAGATTAATATACAGACAATGAATTCTATTAATCTGCTGATACGCTCCTCACAAGAAGCTTGTGAATCATCACATTAAGTATGTAACAGGATTAGATGAATACACATTTACATGCACACTGCAGTAGGGAAGAGATGGATGATGTTCATAAAAAACATTTAAATCTTTGAATCTTCTACATGTTTTCTGACTGCAGAGCATTCTTGCTTAGAATGAAAATGAGTTCCAGCTTGTTGTCAGAGATTTATCGGTGCCCATGGGGATCCCAGCGGGACTTCACCAAGACCAATCTACCTATTACACAGTCCTGTCACCAACAGCATATTAATTATAAACACTCAGGTTTCCTCTATGGAAGCTATATAAAGTATTTTGCTGGTGGCAGCATATTTCCCTGCAAGTCGCCTTGTGTCACATGGTGAAAGATTACCTTTGTCCCAGATGACCTGCTGTGGCCCAGCTCCCAGTTTTCAATGTCAGTGTTTCACATTCATTAAGTGGCAGTAGGAGAGCTGCAGAATAGTGAAGAGACTGCATATTAGTATTCACTGTTTGGGTAGTTTCTGGATCACCGACATGGTTAATCTTCAAATAAGATATTTATATAACTATTATATATGTACCTCTGTACAGTAGACTACATTTACAAATCCAGAGTGCCTGTTTTATCAAGTTTTCTCTACTGTAAGTGTCACACTGTGGTCCTAAATTTCAGCCTGCAGTCTTGTGACTACAACCAGTATTTTTCTGTTAGATCTTTGCGTCTAACATTTTACAGTATGTCCAGCTAACAGTCAACCACAATAAAAACTAATACTTGTACTGCTGCTGCTACAACTATACTAGTATACACAACTTTAAATAACAAGTCTTGGTGTTTTTTAGACCTCATTTTGTTTTCAATGGCAAACTATTGCTGTAGAAGTGCTGGGCCCTCTAATGGACAAACACTATAGATGCTGTTTTTATTGATACTATCAGAATCTTTCCTGCATGAAAATAAAAATGTACTGTTCTTAATTTTAATTGGACAATACTTGGTACATTACCATGTCTAATGTTAATCTCTTCTTATGCATCTGTGGGGCATCAGTGTGGAGTAGTGGTTAGGGCTCTGGACTCTTGACCGGAGGGTTGTGGGTTCAATCCCCAGTGAGAGACACTGCTGTTGTACCCTTGAGCAAGGTACTTTACCTAGATTGCTCCAGTAAAAACCCAACTGTATAAATGGGTAATTGTATGTAAAAATAATGTGATATCTGTATGTTGTGAAATAATGTATAATGTGATATCTTGTAACAATTGTAAGTCGCCCTGGATAAGGGTGTCTGCTAAGAAATAAATAATAATAATAATGTGTGCTTTGAGACTTGGAATCAATAAATATAATACTGTTTAACTTCAATCATGAGTCATTCTCATCTTAATAATACTTTATTATTATAATGGATGACAATAATTAATTAATGTTATAAATGTAAGAAATGAAAGCCTTTACCTTACATGTAACTAAATTCTCTATCTTACATATAACTAAATCAAACAAATCATACACAATGAAGCTTTACAAAGGTGGGACCTTGTGAATTTCAACATAATTGATCACCTGACAGAGACACTTATGACAAAAGTAATTTGTATTTTTTTTTTTTTTATTTCATG
>NW_026708723.1:0-38096 GCF_902713425.1 Acipenser ruthenus
TTTTGTAACGAGGTGACCAGAACTGAACACAATATTCTAGGTGAGTTCTTCCTAATGCATTGTAAAGTTGATTTAAATTCAACACTTCTCACAATATATCCGAGCATCTTGTTGGCCTTTTTTATAGCTTCCCCACATTGTCTAGATGAAGACGTTTCTGAGTCAACATAAAGTCCTAGGTCTTTTTCATAGTTCCCTGCTTCAATTTCAGTATCTTCCATATGATATTTATAATGCACATTTTTATTGCCTGCGTGCAATACTTTACACTTTTCTCTATTAAATGTCATTTGCCACGTGTCTGCCCAGTTCTGAATGCTGTCTAGATCATTTTGAATGACCTTTGCTGCTGCAACAGTGTTTGCCACTCCTCCTATTTTTGTGTCATCTGCAAATTTAACAAGTTTGCTTACTATACCAGAATCTAAATCATTAATTTAGATTAGGAATAGCAGAGGACCTAATACTGATCCCTGTGGTACATCGCTCCATTTTGAGGTTTCTCCTCTAATCAGTACTTTCTGTTTTCTACATGTTAACCACTCCCTAATCCATGTGCATGCATTTCCTTGAATCCCTACTGCGTTCAGTTTGAGAATTAATCTTTTATCTAGGACTTTGTCATAAGCTTTCTGGAAATCTAAATAAACCATGTTGTATGCTTTGCAATTATCCACTGTCGATATTGCATCCTCAAAAACATCAAGCAGGTTAGTTAGACACGATCTCCGTTTCCTAAAACCATGCTGGCTGTCTCCCAGGATATTGTTACCACATAGGTAATTTTCCATTTTAGATCTTATTATAGTTTCCATACGTTTACATATAATAGAAGTCAGGCTTATTGGTCTGTAGTTACCTGGTTCGGTTTTGTCTCCCTTTTTGTGGATCGGTATTACGTTTACAATTTTCCAGTCTTTCTGTATAACCCCTGTGTCAAGAGACTGTTGCATGATCTTGGTTAGCGGTTTGTAAATAACTTATTTGATTTATTTGAGTACTATTGGGAGGATCTCATCCGGCCCAGGGGATTTGTTTATTTTAAGAGCTGTTGAAGGGCATTGGTCTCTTAAACCCAGAAGGTTTAAGCGCATGACTATATATTGATGGACATTACATAAGCAAATGAGATATCATTTTTTTGGAATACCATGTTCCTTCTCAAAAATGTGCTTTAATATTAGCCTTTAATAAATTACTGCTTTGGTGTATGCATGCAGGGGTTGGATGGTGGTGTGTGTGTACAGGTGTTGCATGTACACACACATGGTGAGTGTATGCGTGCAGTGGTTGCATGGTGGTGTGTGCGTGCAGGGGTTGCGTGTGGATGTGTGTGGAGGGGACTTGGAGTGCAGGTTTGGTGCAAAAGAGGGGGGAAGTGAGGGCATATAAGGGGGTGCAGGGAAAAGACTGGGAAGGGTAGGGTAGAAGAAAAACTACTATAATCATTTATTTGCACTTTCGACTCCCAGTCCCCTTTTCCTTTATGAATTTATTTTGTGATTATTGAATAAATGGCCTTCATCTACTCACGGTTACAGTCTAATTTCTGTCCCAACAAGAACCCGAAACGCTACAGTATTGATGGACATTACATAAGCAAATGAGATGTCCTTTTTTTTTTTGGAATACCATGTTCCTTCTCAAAAATGTGTTTTAATATTAGCCTTTAATAAAGGAAAACGACTTATTTAATTAATTTTCATGTATCTATTTCAGTGCAATGTAGTTTCTTCATTGTAATAAGAAATACATTTTTTTAACATTTACATTTTATTTCTGTTTCTTCATAAAAAAAGAATGTTTTCTGGGGAGAGTAAAAAATATATTAACTTTGATTTATGTACTAAGGGTTACTCTTAAATGAATTCACGATCCAGTTTATGGTAAACTGTGCATACATGACTGTCATGAGCAGAATATCCCAAAAACTGGGCTGAATTCGAAAATGCTAAATTTAAGAAATTGGGACGTTATCAGAGCGGCCCGGAATTTAGAACGTTACCTGAAAATTATAGCGGGCCACAATTTGTGACGTAAATGAAAACAGGGCCAGTCTATATGTAAAACTGCGATTACATTAGCGATAAACTAATGTATCCTGTAACAAAACTGTAATAGTGTGGAAGATATATATTTGCTATTAAAATATATCACTCAAACAATTATAGATAAATGCTATTTGAAAGAAAGAAGTACACCACCACAGAAAGCCAATTCTTACATTATTGCATAACGTGATAATTAATATAAAGTAATAACACATAGTTTGTTAATTGAAAGATTGTGGAAAGCAGATTTCTCGCTCTCTCGCTCTCTGATCTGAATTGCGTTGTAAAACACCATTACAACATATTATAAATCACTATGAACTATTGCCACTACAGACCATAAGAGACCACCACAGATCATAATAGACCACTACAGGCCATTAGAGATCACTACAGACCATTAGAAATGTTCAAATGTTTTTTTTCCAGCAGCAGATGCGGTCAGAACCCCAGAGGCGGTACTGCTACTAGGACTGTTATTTTTTTTATGTGGTTTAATTCAGTTACAACCAAAATTGTTTGTCAGACGTTGAAACTCTGTAACCTAATGTTGATTGTTATTGTCGATACGTTGTAGATACGACTATATCGCAAAGTCCAGAAACAAAACAAAACGTTAAACGTTTTGCACCGTATAAAACTGCTGATTTTGCAAGTGCTTGTTAGTCTATTAACCAGTTTGAAATGATTTCGAAGCAAATAAAAGCAATTTCGGCTTTATTGTTAAAGATTTCACACGTGGCAATACTGAGCTACAATTACTTCATGGTAGTACTGTGATCGTTCCACTGTGTTATGTTGTGAACCAGTTTTAAAACTGAGAGACAGCAAATGCTTATCATAAAAGTTTACTGGTTCTTAAAATTAAGGGCCATAGAAGAACGATAAACACTGTAGAAGGCCTTTGTTGTTCTCCAAGTTGCCGCAGTTACATTGTAGATGCTATAACGAGTTACTGTAAACGATACTGTTTTACAGACATATTTAATCAAGTTAACATTTGTTTAAATGTTTTTGGAATTAAACGTATAAATACAAAACTGACTTTTTTGTGAACGCGCTGTGAAAAAAAATCCCCCAACGTAGCAAATCCGCCAAATTTAATACCAGCCAGAACTTCCCGTTATACGGTATATATTAACTTAAAACAAATCTTTATGCTGAATACCTCCAGGCATGTCAAAGTTTGTAGATGGCGGTGTGCATATGACTGGTGCCTTTTAAGCTTGCATGTTTTTGTATGTAGTCCGCTGCCATCTGGTAATGTATGTTGTTTATCAACTTACTATAAACAACAGAGACATACAGAGAAGCCGCAGGCATGTTGGATTTTTTTTTTTTTTATCAGCATATGTACGTGTGTGTGTTGGGGGCTAGGTGGGGGTTGGGCGTCAAGTACCACAGACAAGAAGAAGGGGGGCGCGGCCCAAAAAGTTTGAGAACGACTGGATTAGACAGCATATATATATATATATATATATATATATATATATATATATATATATATATATATATATATATATATATATATATATATATTCTACGTCTAGTCATTAAAGTGGGCTCAGAAAAAAAAGACTCAATGCTGTCAGCAAGAGTTCCTAGTTCCGCCTCCTCTGGCTTTTCCCATGGCCCAGCTGGTTGTAAAAAGACGATATATCTATTTTTTCTTTCTCCCATGGCCCTAGGGCTGTTCTGTAAAAATATCTCCTAAGTTAAAAAAACAAACAAAAAAAACAGCTCTTTCAGACCAGCAAATGACACTTTCGCTGCTTATGAAAACATTCGGTTATAAGGGCGTGCAGAACGTGTGTTACCAATTGTACAATTCTACAACGGGTGATATGTATGATGTTTATACACTGGCGAGTGTTGATACAAAGTTTTAGGTTAAATGGGTGGTTTTGTTAAACATAAAATAATACTGTGTTTATGAAAAGTCAACGTCACATCTCTCAGTAACTCTAGTATTGTGTATTAGAAAAAATAGTGAAAAAACGGTTCGTGTTTTTGGAAAACAGACTCAAATCGGTTAATTCCACAAACATTTAACCAAAAGCAGATGTTGAGGCACACTCAGTCTGGAAGCCCAATAGAAAATGAAAGAAACTATGGAATATTACAAATGAATATAAAATGGGAGTGTCTATACTGTCAAGGCAGATGCTGCACTTTCGGATAACGCTTTATGTCCTCAAACTGTTTTCTGACAGAAAATAAAGTAAAATCAGCCTTCAGGATATTTCTTTTTGTTGCAACTATATATATATATATATATATATATATATATATATATATATATATATATATATATATATATATAAAATCGGTGTTGCATAAGTGTTCGTATGTCAAAGTTCAGTTTCCTAGGAGCACCTTTTTGCAGTTTGCAGTTTGCAGTTTGATACATTTTTATAATAGTTTCGTCTTTCGTATGTGCTGTTGCAAATCAGAGTGGGTGTACTTTTTTAGAAGGATATGTCACTCTGAAAGGGCGAAAAGTCGAGGGGGGAGGGTGGAAAGGGGGGGAGCGGGAGGGAGAGGGGGGAGGCAAAGGGATTTAAATGTGAGCTTCTGACCTGGAAATACCATTATCTCAAGAAAAGCACAGCCAAGCATTGAAAAAGTGCGTTTTAAAAAAGAAAAAAGGGGATCATTTTTGATGACTTATGAAGATTTGCTACGACTATCAAACAGTATCAAAATATCATATTCTTACTTCAGAGTGAAGGAGAGAAAAAAAGACTAGATTGTTTTTTTTTTTGGTTTTTTAGAAACCATTCTTTGTGGGGAAAAGCGCTCATTGGACGCCAATCGCCCCCAAACGAGCTTTTCTACCTACTGTTTGATTGGTGTGTCACAGGATGGATTTTTAATTGTTGTTTGTCGCAGTTTTTATTTTTTAAGAGAGGCGAGACAATCAGATAGAGTCTGGAATTGATCCAGGGATTTTTCAGAACTATTATTAATTGGACATCGATCTCATTTTTGAAGGGCGTATTTCGCTTTTGCTGTAAGAATGTCAGGCTTTGTCCCACATTTACTTCTCTCATTTTTTGTTCTTTTGGGAGCGGTGTGGAGTGCATCATACCCCCAGAGATACAACCTGTATATGGGGCAGCTCCAGACCACACAGCCCCAGCAGCCGAATGTGTTGAGGGCTTCCAGCAGACACAGGTAAGAACAAACCACATTTGTCGCAGTTATTCAATAGAATCCCTCAATCGGGACAGTTTGTCCATGTCTTATATAACAGCAAAAACTGGCTACTGGCACACCAGACACTGTACATTAACCCTATTTTGACAACATTGAGTTATCAGTCTAGTGTGTAGGTATTCAATTAATGCTTTATTTCGAACAGTACCATAAATAAAAGACCAGTATTGAAAAAACACGAATCAACAGGTACGTAAAGAAAGGTCTACAAATACTTGCCTATATATATATCGTGTGTGTGTGTTTTATACATACACTACTAGATTGCTGCATCTCTCATATTTAGACTAAAGTACATGTTAGGCATAAAGACTAAAATGTAAACCTGATTTTTCGTCGATACCTTAAAAAATGCGACAATAGTCTGGACTACTAATACTGGATCAAGTAACTTTTCGTTTTACTGCTTTAGAACTGCACTTCTGTAAAACATATTTAAAGATACGCTTATTGTGTGCTGTCGCAATATATCAGCTGTTCAAATCATACCAGTTTATGTGTATGTGTACCTTTTTTTTCTCTTTGATTCCTACCGGTTTTAAGTAGCCAAAGCCAAATTCCAATACAAGCACTGTGAATGTGGGAGAGGGGCGGCTGTTAGGTTAGGTAGCATACAAGAAACCCACCATCTAGCAAAGCCAGGCAGAACGCCTGTGAATTTTTGGTATCTGCCCAAAGGCTGGGGAACCCTATTGATATTGCTGTATTTATTATTATTATTATTATTATTATTATTATTATTATTATTATTATTATTATTATTATTAGGCTTCCAAGCCGTAGACTGGGGAAGCCTATTATTATTATTATTATTATTATTATTATTAT
The DNA here is from genome assembly GCF_902713425.1 of Acipenser ruthenus. Lineage (NCBI taxonomy): Eukaryota > Metazoa > Chordata > Actinopteri > Acipenseriformes > Acipenseridae > Acipenser > Acipenser ruthenus. The sequence goes on from NW_026708723.1 coordinate 6,099, forward strand.
TATTATTATTATTATTATTATTATTATTATTATTATTATTATTATAAGCAGTGTGGAGTAGTGGTTAGGGCACTGGACTCTTGACCGGAGGGTTGTGGGTTCAATCCCCAGTGGGGGACACTGCTGTTGTACCCTTGAGCAAGGTACTTTACCTAGATTGCTCCAGTAAAAACCCAACTGTATAAATGGGCAATTGTATGTAAAAATAATGTGAAATAATGTATAATGTGATATCTTGTAACAATTGTAAGTCGCCCTGGATAAGGGCGTCTGCTAAGAAAAATGAATAATTAAGAACATAAGAACATAAGAAAGTTTACAAACGACAGGAGGCCATTCAGCCCATATTGCTCGTTTGGTTGTTAGTAGCTTATTTATCCCAGCATCTCATCAAGCAGCTTCTTGAAGGATTCCAGGGTGTCAGCTTCAACAACATTACTGGGGAGTTGGTTCCATACCCTCACAATTCTCTGTGTAAAAAAGTGCCTCCTATTTTCTGTTCTGAATGCCCCTTTATCTAATCTCCATTTGGGACCCCTGGTCCTTGTTTCTTTTTTCAGGTCAAAGAAGTCCCCTGGGTCGACATTGTCTGTATCTTTTAGGATTTTGAATATTTGAATCAGATCGCCGCGTAGTCTTCTTTGTTCAAGACTGAATAGATTCAATTATTTTAGCCTGACTGCATACGACATGCCTTTTAAACCCAGGATAATTCTGGTTGCTCTTCTTTGCACTCTTTCTAGAGCAGCAATATTCTTTTTGTAATGAGGTTACCAGAACTGAACACAATATTCTAGGTGAGGTCTTACCAATGCATTGTAAAGTTTTAACATTACTTCCCTTGATTTAAATTCAGCACTTCTCACAATATATCAGAACATCTTGTTGGCCATTTTTTATAGCTTTCCCAAATTGTCTAGATGAAGACATTTCTGAGTCAACATAAACTCCTAGGTCTTTTTCATAGTTCCCTTCTTCAATTTCATTATCTCCCATATGATATTCATAATGCACATTTTTCTCTATTATATTTCATTTGCCATGTGTCTGCCCAGTTCTGAATGCTGTCTAGATCATTTTGAATGACCTTTGCTGCTGCAACAGTGTTTGCCACTCCTCCTATTTTTGTGTCATCTGCAAATTTAACGAGTTTGCTTACTATACCAGAATCTAAGTCATTAATGTAGATTAGGAATAGCAGAGGACCTAATACTGATCCCTGTGGTACACCACTGGTTACCTCACTCCATTTTGAGGTTTCTCCTCTAATCAGTACTTTCTGTTTTCTACATGTTAACCACTCCCTAATCCATGTGTATGCATTTCCTTGAATCCCTACTGCATTCAGTTTGAGAATTAATCTTTTATGCGGGACTTTGTCAAAAGCTTTCTGGAAATCTAAATAAACCATGTCGTATGCTTTGCAATTATCCATTTTCAATGTTGCATCCTCAAAAAAGTCAAGCAGGTAAGTTAGACACGATCTTCCTTTCCTAAAACCATGCTGACCATCTCCCAGGATATTGTTACCACATAGGTAATTGGAAAAAAATTGGAATAAAACATCTCAGTATGGTCTTCTGTTACGCTTGTTCAAGGGAAGTTGCTACTGTGAAAATCATGGAGTCCACGCTGCATGACATCATCAACATAAGCAACTGGCTATAAAACTGCCTATAACTTTTATCGGCTGCACCAAAACGCACAAAATTTGACACGGATGTAGAGGACTATGAGATGTTGTGCCATGGTCAATATGGCGGCCTTTGGTCACATGGTGTGGCAGCCATCTTGGATTTAATGAAAATTTTGAGCAATTTTCAAAAGTCTTCTTCTCATGAACGGTAAATAACACAGCTGTGAAAACTTTTGTACATAGTGCGCTAACCAATGCGCTTAAATTTCACGATAACTGCTTGGAAGCTGTAAAGTTGCTTGCAACTCTAGTTATTATTATTATTATTATTATTATTATTATTATTATTATTATTATTATTATTATTATTATTATTATTATTATTCTTTCTTCCGAGACCTCATCGCAGGCTTATGAAATCAGGTGTGTAGGTAGGTAGCTATGTGCAGATAACAGGTCAGGTGTCCAAACTTGCGCAAGTCACATGGTTCCGCAGCCATATTGGATATTGCAGAATTTATTAAAATGCCTATGTATTGGAAACCGCATACTGCAGAGTTCTGAAAATTGCTATACATGTTGAGGGATAGTCCATGATCATCTTTTGTTAATATGAAGCTGATTGGTGCTGTGGTTTGGTAACCACATTGATTAATGACATAAAATTTCCATAAAAATATAAAATCATCAAAATTCAAACATCTTCTTCTCTGAAACCGCTTATCCAATTGAAACTAAAATTGGAATAAAACATCTCAGTATGGCCGTCTGTTATGCTTGTTCAAGGGAAGTTGCTACTGTGAAAATCATGGTGTCCACGCTGCATGACATTATCAACATACGCAACTGGCTATAAAACTGCGTATAACTTCTTATCGGATGCACCAAAACGCACAAAATTTGACACGGATGTAGAGGACTATGGGATGTTGTGCACATGGTTTGGTCACATGGTGTGGCAGCCGTCTTGGATTTAATGAAAATTTTGGGCAATATTCAAAAGTCTTCTTCTCATGAATGGTATATAGTACAGCTGTGAAAAATGTTGTACATAGTGCACTCATGTCCATGATTGATTCTACTTAAGGAAAAATTGATCGGTCATTTGGCATGGCAGCTATTTTGGATTTTGCGTAAAACACTTTATCTTTGTACTGTCCTCTGAAACATTTAGTCAGGAATATGTCCTACATCAACAAACATGACCGCCGTGAGCCAATCAATATGTGTGACAACTATGAAAACAGGAACTATGAAAAAGACCGAGGAGTTTATGTTGACTCAGAAATGTCTTCATCTAGACAATGTGGGGAAGCTATAAAAAAGGCCAACAAGATGCTCGGATATATTGTGAGAAGTGTTGAATTTAAATCAAGAGAAGTAATGTTAAAACTTTACAATGCATTAGTAAGACCTCACCTAGAATATTGTGTTCAATTCTGGTCACCTCGTTACAAAAAGGATATTGTTGCTCTAGAAAGATTGTAAAGAAGAGCAACCAGAATTATTCCGTGTTTAAAAGGCATGTCGTATGCAGATAGGCTAAAAGAATTGAATCTATTCAGTCTTGAACAAAGAAGACTACGCGGCGATCTGATTCAAACATTCAAAATCCTAAAATGTATAGACAATGTCGACCCAGGGGTCTTCTTTGACCTGAAAAAAGAAACAAGGACTAGGGGTCACAAATGGAGATTAGATAAAGGGACATTCAGAACAGAAAATAGGAGGCACTTTTTTACACAGAGAATTGTGAGGGTCTGGAACCAACTCCCCAGTAATGTTGTTGAAGCTGACACCCTAGGATCCTTCAAGAAGCTGCTTGATGAGATTCTGGGATCAATAAGCTACTAACAACCAAATGAGCAAGATAGGCTAAATGGCCTGGGCAACTGGGCAACTATTGATGTGCAATAATTACTATTTATTTGCAAACTATAATGAGTTTATCAAGTGTGCAATATGATGTTTTTGATTCAGCCGGATATAATGTTTGTTGGGCCAAATGGTTAACTATTGAGTGCTATAATATAACTGTGGATGTGATTTATTATGAAATAATTTCTTCTGTATTTGAGCCAATTCTCCAAAAGGTCTATTACCTGCAGAGCACAATAAATGCTCAATTTGTACTGTCTCTCTGGGTTCTGTTCCAGCTTCTTCTCTACTCTGTCCTGTTTATAATTCCTCGGCATAGGATTCGAGTGGTGTTACTCATGAATCGTGCACATGTTATGTCTCAGTAGCGGTTTGGTGACAATTACATATGGTGAATTGTATATTTGCCAGGCACCCCTGATAGCCGATCGTTACACTATTATCACTTTCTATTGCTTTAAAAAATGCACATTAAATAATAGTGGCAATAAAATATACAAAAACCAATACATGCTGTAGATTTTATTTTATATTGCAAAATTAAAAATAGGGCACCACACGCTCACACACGCTCACACACACACGCACACACGCACACAAACTCAAACAAAGAGTGACCTAGAATTTAGAACAATGTTAGCCTCTTTTATACATTATTTTCAAAGTCTATATGACTACATACTATGTAGAATTTTGTGTGTATCCAAATAACATTTAAATTGCCTACTAACCAATAATTCCAATATGTGTGCCAAAATTGACAGTTAGCACAGTTGTGATAACGCTTCATTTATAATAACCAATGCGCTTAAATTTTACGATAACTGCTTGGAAGCCGTAAACTTGCTTGCAAATCTAGTTCTTATTATTAGGCTTCCAAGCCAAAGGCTGGGGAAGCCTATTGTTATTGTTATTATTATTATTATTATTATTATTATTATTATTATTATTATTATTATTATTTTTATTTTTCTTCCCAAACATCATCGCAGAGTTATAAAAACGCATATGTAAGTAGATGCCTATGGCTGGACAACCAGACTGGCATCCCCGAATGAAAAAGTCACATGGTTCGACCACCATATTGTATTTTGTAGAAACTTTGGGAATTTTTCAAAACTCTTGCCTTTAAAAACAATTTAAGGTGCAACTATGACAGTGGCAGCACATAGTGCAGCAATGGCCTATAAAAAACATATGTTCAATCGAGGTCAATTGAACAATTACTTTGCCCGCTACGCTGGATTGGCGCCAAATATTCAACAATCTTCTTGTCTTAAACTGCAAAGTCAATTGACACCTAAATTGGCACGCATGTTCATGACCAGGTCCTCTACCGTTTGGAAAATCCACGCTTTTTCGCTAAAAAACATGTCCGCTGCGTGCAAATAACCGTTTCACGACGGCTCTATTTTCATACATCAGTGCATAAATCCAAGGTGCAATACACTAAGTCATGAAACGTTATATGACCATAGATACTCACGTAAAGTACTGGTGATATGAAAATGACACATTTTGGTCACATGGTTTGGCGGCCATATTGATAATTGTAAAAAAACTTTTGCAACCCATAACAAGAATATTGTTGCACTTATGCTCTTCAGTGTCAACACAATTGTACAGACCGTTGGAAAGTAATAACTGCTGAAGATTGAAACCGATTGCTCACACGGCGCGGCGGCCATATTGGAATTTACGTTGAAATTTTAACTCCTAGGGCGTGCCGACAGGGTCAAAGTTATAATGGAACACGTATATGAAGTCATATGTGCTCTATGAAAAATGTCATTGCCCGTGACCTCTAACCTCTCCTTAAGTTCAAACGGTGATGTATGACATCATCAACATACACACCTGGCTATAAAACTGCCTATAACTTCTGATCGGCTGCACCAAAATGCACGGAATTTGACATGGATGTAGAGGACTATGGGATGTTGTGCCGTGGTCAATATGGCGGCCTTTGGTCACATGGTGTGGCAGCCATCTTACATTTAATGACAATTTCGGGGAATTTTCAAACATGTTTGTTAATGAAAAAGCGTGGATTTTACAAACGATAGAAAGGACCTGGTCATGAACATGCGTGCCAATTTAGGTGTCGATTGACATTGCGGTTTAATACAAGAAGATTGTTGAATATTTGGCACCAATCCAGCGTAGCGGGCAAAGTATGTTCAGTCAACCTTGATTGAACATATGTTTTTTATAGGCCATTGCTACACTATCTGCTGCCATTGTCACAGTTCCACCTTAAGTTGTTTTTAACCCTTTGCAGTCCATTTATTAAGTGCGCGTCAGGTCCAATTTATTTTCACACGCGCAGCTAATTTCAGACGCACTGTTTAAAAGTATTTTTTTTCCACAGTCAAACGGGTTTAAAAGGCCCTACATATTAACAAAGCACTCACTAGGCATCTCCAGCCCCTCCCCACCCTTTCGTTCGCTATCGCTTTCACATATGCTAAGAAATAAATAATAATAATAATAATAATAATAATAATAATAATAATAATAATAATAATAATAGTCGTACATACCGATCGATCATCTCCTGATCACTCGTTTTATCACCAAACTCCTCAATAATGCAATCCAAGTCATTATTTTATTACTATAACATCTCAAAAAAGCTCTGCAAATGTCCGTGATAGTCTCTGTGCACTGATACAGTATCAGCCAGCTTGTTTCCTTATGACCGCCCATATGGGATGCCAGGGGCAGGTATGACTATTCATGAGATACGCCTTTTATTTTTTTTGTTTTTATTGGCTTGTCTCGGCTCCTGTCGCTCCCACTCTGCCATTGAATGGTTTTCTCAGCTTTTTCCGGAGAAACAACGACTAGAAACCCGTTTTTTGCATTTTTTTGATGATGTCGGACAGGGTCCGACAATGGACCGGATAGGAATAATTGCAATCTCGGACCAGGTCCGACATAGGACCGCAAAGGGTTAATGACAATTTAGTGGTATTTTCAAAAGTATTCTCATATTTGTGCCAAAATGTACACAGTTAGCACAGTTGTGATGATAACGTTTCATCTATAATAACCAATGCGCTTAAATTTCACGATAACTGCTTGGGAGCCTTTATAGTTGCTAGCAACTCTAGTTATTACTATTATTAGGCTTCCAAGCCGTAGGCTGGGGAAGCCTATTGTTTTTGTTAGGATTATTATTATTATTATTATTATTATTATTATTATTTTTCTGCCAAAACATGCTAAAAAACTCACGAAAATCGGCACACTCGTAGATGCCTATGCGGGATAGTCGGTGATATTCAGCAAATTTGCACAAGTCACATGGTTCGGCAGCCATATTGGATTTTGCGGAAGTTGTTAAAACGCCTATGTATCTGAAACCGCTTACTGCAGAGTTCTGAAAATTGTTATACATGTTGAGGGTTAGTCCATGATTAACTATTGTTAATATGAAGCTGATTGGTTCTGTGGTTTGGCAACCACATTGATTAATGTCATAAAATTACCATAAAAATATAAAATCATCAAAATTCAAACATCTTCTTCTCTGAAACCGCTTATCCGATTGAAACAAAAATTGGAATAATAAAACATCTCAGTATGGTCATCTGTTATGCTTGTTCAAGGGAAGTTGCTACTGTGAAAATCATGGCGTCCATGCTGCATGACATCATCAACATACGCAACTGGCTATAAAACTGCCTATAACTTCTTATCGGCTGCACCAAAATGCACAAAATTTGACACGGATGCAGAGGACTATGAGTTGTTGTGTCATGGTCAATATGGCAGCCTTTGGTCACATGGTGTGGCAGCCATCTTGGATTTAATGAAAAGTTTGGACAATATTCAAAAGTCTTCTCATGAATGGTAAATAGTACAGCTGTGAAAATTTTTGTACATAGTGCGCTCATGTCCCCGATTGATTCTACTTAAGGAAAAATGGATCCGTCACATGGTGTGGCAGCTATGTTGGATTTTGCGTAATTGATGTGAATCTTCGGTATACGTTATGTTTGTAGTGTTCTCTAAAACTTTTATTCAGGAAAAGTTCCTACATGAATAAACATGCCTGCCATGAGCCAATCAATATGGGTGACATGCCAGTTTTGCCCATTTTTCACCTTGAAATGACATTCCCACCACTAGGGACAGATTTTGCCATGGAAACATGAGTACAGTCTTGGAAAGAAATATTTCTTGAAGCAGCCATTTTTTCCTGGTGTCTAGCAGATCAGTTTCACTAACTGGTGTAACTTAAACCACAGTAATTACACTGGAAAGGCTGATATTATTTTACACATACACACAGTACAGTATACAAAGACACAAAGACACAAACTGTAAACTGCACCAGATTTTTAAACCAGAAGACAATTGAAACAATAAAATGTATAATACATGTGCTTTACATGTCATACGAATACAATTTGTTTAAAAATCGGAATAAAATTATTTTTACGACTGAACAGTGGTAAAACAACAATCACAAATCCTGAATCTGTTGCAACGAAGCCACGGGTGTAAACCATTTAAAACAGGGGTTTTCAACCGGGGGTAGGGTTTATAGGGTCATAGGTGGTACGCAGGATGTCTCACAAATTCACAAATAAAAATGAAAGTAAAAGAAAATGATTTTTTAACAGTATTATATATTCTCTAAAACACTGTGTATAATTATTTATTTGCTGTTTAGCAGCTCAACGTGAACCGCAGATGAAAACATACACATTTCACGTCCACATTTTCCACCTGTACACATGAGCGATTTCGATTAACTGGCTTTTATAATTAATATAGGTCAAGCAGGCACTGCCGATTGTGCCTATGGAGAGCGGTCTGCGCTGGTGATGATTTTTGCTGTTTCCAACTTGCCGTATCAGTGCAGCACAGTGTTTTCTGATTTTATTTAGAAGTATAAATGCTCTGGTAAACATAAATAGTAGGCTAATCACAATAATCATACTTTGATGTTTTTGTTTTATTTATTACCACGGCTGCATTTTCGTAACAGCAATAGCGGCTGGTGGATTATGTTGTCGGTGTTTGAAATGGATGCATTTCTTACCATATCTTGTTCTGCTGTAAATGCCTGGAAGCCTTAAAGTTGCCTGCAACTTCTTGTTGTTGTTGTTGGTGTTGGAGGTGTTTTATATCCACTTTAAAATTGCGGTTTTATTTATTTATATTAATTCTTCACTCAGTGGTTTAATAAATACAGTATATGTTTTGTTGAAATGACATACAAAAAAGAAATATCTAGGCCCCTACAATAGTTTTATTGTGTCGTTGTCAAACGCTGTATTTTCTCTTTTCCTGAGGCACACTTGAAACAATACATTTCTTGTCAGAGAAACTGAGGCATTGGGTGCTAGCTGCAGTTTGATCAGATTTTGTATTTTTTCCTGTTTTGTTTTAACAAATGTCATAAGTTCTTTGGTAAATATGTGTGGCAAAATTCCTTATTATTGCCAATGGCAATTTCAACTAACTGACAAGGAAAATAGATAAATAATCCACACATTCTTGGACTGTAGCCTATGGACCTCCTTCATTCAACTATTTGGACATTCTGAAATTATAAATGTGTCCCTGTACATATACATTGTACTCTGTTTCACGAAGAGAATTTAGAATGTACATTAAACTGAAAACACATTCCATTTATCATGTTGATTACTCAATGGATAAAACATCCCATAGTTGAATTGTGTATTATAAATTATGATAGACAGAGTTTGGTTAATTTGCACCCAATACACATTTTTTTTCTTTTCTTTTCAACTATCCAAGACCATATCTGGCTATGGTTTCTAACAAACCGTCCAATTTTACTTTATCACCTGTATTTGATATTCTTTTGGCTGTCTAAACTAATTATAACTAGATATGTATTAATGTACTGGGATCTCACAAAAAAAATTATACAGAGAATTTCAATATAGAGAATTTCAGTCCTGAGAAATTAGAGCTGCCAGATTTACTTTCAAAGTTAAAAAGTCAGCAAAATGAAGGCCAGTTCAGTGCTGGGGTCTTCAAGTCAGCACATTCTGCACAGGAAACCATGAGGAAGATTAGAGCCAGCTGATTTAATACAGAGACAACAATTTGGTTACAAATGCTGTTAGTTTTCTGAAATAACCTTGGGATGTCAGATTCCCTGACAGGCTGCTAGCAGTGTTGACTGGAGAGTTGTAGTGGGTTTTGGATAAATAAAGAGGCCCATTTACTGTTCCTGATGCTGTTAATACTGCTAATTAAAGCCAGCTTTACTGATGGACATACTGTAGCCATAGCTTAAAAAAATACTAGCCTAAGTATAATACATTAGTTAGCAAAGATGACAGCATTTGCCAGTGTTTTATTTTTAAATGTTCTATCATAAGCCAATGCAGGTAATTATGTTTATCCAAAGAGGCAACAAACAAAGCTTTAAAATCTTCTCACTAGCAAGGGCAACCTTATCACTGGTTCAATTTTTATTGTGATAAAAATCTTTTGGTCCTTTTGCTTCTTGGTATCTATTTACTTCCTGTGCTGAAGGTCATCAACCACTTATTTAACATTGGCTCTATTCACAAACATTAAACATGAAACTTATTTAAAGACTTTGTTTTCAATAAATAAATTAATGGCCTCTAAGTCTGTTATTTGTGAGTTGTTGACTAATTTAACCCTTAGTGTCCATTTACTCAGCGCGTCATGCGCGTCAGGTACAATTTATTTTCACACGCGCAGTTTATTTTAGACGTGCTGTAAAGTATTTTTTTTCACAGTAAAACAGGTTTAAAATGCACTGCATATCAACAGGACACTCAGTATTGCATCTCCAGCCCTGCCCCAACCCTTGTTCGCTGTATTTTTCACATACAGTGCCTTGCGAAAGTATTCGGCCCCCTTGAACTTTGCGACCTTTTGCCACATTTCAGGCTTCAAACATAAAGATATGAAACTGTAATTTTTTGTGAAGAATCAACAACAAGTGGGACACAATCATGAAGTGGAACGAAATTTATTGGATATTTCAAACTTTTTTAACAAATAAAAAACTGAAAAATTGGGCGTGCAAAATTATTCAGCCCCCTTAAGTTAATACTTTGTAGCGCCACCTTTTGCTGCGATTACAGCTGTAAGTCGCTTGGGGTATGTCTCTATCAGTTTTGCACATCGAGAGACTGAAATTTTTGCCCATTCCTCCTTGCAAAACAGCTCGAGCTCAGTGAGGTTGGATGGAGAGCATTTGTAAACAGCAGTTTTCAGTTCTTTCCACAGATTCTCGATTGGATTCAGGTCTGGACTTTGACTTGGCCATTCTAACACCTGGATATGTTTATTTGTGAACCATTCCATTGTAGATTTTGCTTTATGTTTTGGATCATTGTCTTGTTGGAAGACAAATCTCCGTCCCAGTCTCAGGTCTTTTGCAGACTCCATCAGGTTTTCTTCCAGAATGGTCCTGTATTTGGCTCCATCCATCTTCCCATCAATTTTAACCATCTTCCCTGTCCCTGCTGAAGAAAAGCAGGCCCAAACCATGATGCTGCCACCACCATGTTTGACAGTGGGGATGGTGTGTTCAGGGTGATGAGCTGTGTTGCTTTTACGCCAAACATAACATTTTGCATTGTTGCCAAAAAGTTCGATTTTGGTTTCATCTGACCAGAGCACCTTCTTCCACATGTTTGGTGTGTCTCCCAGGTGGCTTGTGGCAAACTGTAAATGACACTTTTTATGGATATCTTTAAGAAATGGCTTTCTTCTTGCCACTCTTCCATAAAGGCCAGATTTGTGCAGTATACGACTGATTGTTGTCCTATGGACAGAGTCTCCCACCTCAGCTGTAGATCTCTGCAGTTCATCCAGAGTGATCATGGGCCTCTTGGCTGCATCTCTGATCAGTCTTCTCCTTGTATGAGCTGAAAGTTTAGAGGGACGGCCAGGTCTTGGTAGATTTGCAGTGGTCTGATACTCCTTCCATTTCAATATTATCGCTTGCACAGTGCTCCTTGGGATGTTTAAAGCTTGGGAAATCTTTTTGTATCCAAATCCGGCTTTAAACTTCTCCACAACAGTATCTCGGACCTGCCTGGTGTGTTCCTTGTTCTTCATGATGCTCTCTGCGCTTTAAACGGACCTCTGAGACTATCACAGTGCAGGTGCATTTACACGGAGACTTGATTACACACAGGTGGATTCTATTTATCATCATTAGTCATTTAGGTCAACATTGGATCATTCAGAGATCCTCACTGAACTTCTGGAGAGAGTTTGCTGCACTGAAAGTAAAGGGGCTGAATAATTTTGCACGCCCAATTTTTCAGTTTTTTATTTGTTAAAAAAGTTTGAAATATCCAATAAATTTCGTTCCACTTCATGATTGTGTCCCACTTGTTGTTGATTCTTCACAAAAAATTACAGTTTCATATCTTTATGTTTGAAGCCTGAAATGTGGCAAAAGGTCGCAAAGTTCAAGGGGGCCGAATACTTTCGCAAGGCACTGTAGCTCACATAGTAGGCACTTTTTTACACAGAGAATTGTGAGGGTATGGAACCAACTCCCCAGTAATGTTGTTGAAGCTGACACCCTGGGATCCTTCAAGAAGCTGCTTGATGAGATTCTGGGATCAATAAGCTACCAACAACCAATCGAGCAAGATGGGCTGAATGGCCTCCTCGTTTGTAAACTTTCTTATGTTCTTATAGTAGTGCATACTGATAAATCATCTCCTGATCACTCGTTTTATCACCAAACTCCTTTATAATGCGATCCAAGTCATTATTTTATTACTATAACATCTAAAAAAGGCTCTGCAAATGTCTGTGATATTCTTTGAGTGTTGGATGCAGAAGCAGCTATCTTGTTTGTTTATGTCTGTGTTATCTATGTGATGTCGGAGCTATCTGTATTCATGAGATACACCCCTTTTTTTCGGCTTCTCTTGACTCCTATCGGTCTGACTTGGCCATTGAATGGTTTTCTCGGCTTTTTCCGGAGAAAAAACGACTAGAGACCTGTTTTTTACGTCTTTTTGATGATGTCGGACAGGGTCCGACATTGGACCGGAAAGGGCTAAAGTGCACAGTCTGTCTTTTTGAGTGACAGTCTTTTATTAATGAATGAGAGCATTCTAGCACTGCTTCAGCCAACGAGATCTGTCAGAACAGAATGAAATGACTGATGGTGAAAAAAACTACACTAGCCTATTAAGGGACCACTACGTTGACTGACAGTGACCCCTAGCAATGTCGGACCACAAAGGGTTAACAAAAGTTATACTCGTTTTACTCTAAATATACTTATTTGTCCATTGACACAATATCAGACCAAATACTTTAGGAGTACACCTTGCAGTAATTTCACCTAATTCACATTTTTCAATTAAGCTGTTGCCCTGACTAAGCTCCAGCTGTAGGGTCTGCAGGGGGTTTAATCCATGAAGTCCAGTCTACTTTGCTCAGCATAGCTCAGTAATCCTGCCTCAAGGCAGTGGACCCCACTCACATAACAGTCCATCTATTATTATTATTATTATTATTATTATTATTATTATTATTATTATTATTATTTGTTTCTTAGTGTTATACTCACAAAAGGTAGTGCATTGATGTTTAAAACATGACTCGTTTTTATTCTGTAACAGAGTGTGGAGACACGAGTTACACACTGGCCGGAACAAGTATAATTAATAACTCACTCTTGACCCCTGAACTCAGCTCCACTAAAACTCCCTAGTCCTGTGACACAGGTGGATCAAACCATGACTCAAACAGGAAAAAGATAGGTGGTTTCTCAGAACTGGATCATTCCATTTACTTTGTTCCACAGCCTTACTGTTTACCATGACTATTTTGCTATTAACTGTAACATTTAAATTTAGGGGGCTACATTCTTCCCCCATAAAATAAATGTTGTCCCAAACATTTACAATCAACAAATCCTCCTTTTCTTAACACATTCTATAGTAGACACAGCCTTTTAAAAATGTTAAAATGTCCATACTTTGTGTCCTCTTAAACAACAGTCCTTAAGACAGCAGTAAAGTTCAGTACTGGGTCCATTTCACGCTGTAGAATTTGCCTCTCAGATCCAGTGGAGACAATCCCGTTGATAAGGATGTGGAGAGCATGTTCCTGAACGGACGGAGTGGCCACCTTTGTACCTTACTGTCTCCTTAATGTCTTCCTACATGATAGATCAGCTGAGGAAAATTGTCATGGCAACAAGGGTGAAATAAGACTAAAGGTATAAAACCCTTTATAATACTGTGGAACCAAAGCACATTTTCCCACATTTCTTTACATTAAACTACCCTAATAATACTAACCCCATACTGTAAGTACCTTTTAACTAACATAACACATATGTAACCTCATATAACCCTCCTAATACCGCTGCTCAATTTTGCTATAACTAGTGAACTAGTTGTAAGTGAAAGTGTTGGTAGGGAACTGCTTGAAAAGGATATGGGGTGAGGTACGATACAGGAAACTCTCCCAGTCTGTTGATAGCATGAATAGCTGTGTCCCAACATCTGTAACTAGGTCTTCCAAGCTGATCGTATGTGAAGAGTTGCCTTGCGCTCCTGTTCCTGATGGGCTAAGTTCTTGTTTGGCTCTGTGATGCTTGGGCCTCTTCATCCGATGTTTCTGCAAGTACTGCAGGTTCTGTGATGTCATCATGGCCGATGTCCTCTTGTTCTTCTGGACTACGTTGGCTGTTGCATTCCCCAGGGGGTGACTCTGGAATGTTGTAGCTCTCATTTCCATCCTCTGAATGATGTGCACTAGGATAGAATAAACCTGCTTCGGGATTTAAGACATTTCCTTGCATCTCACTGGGTTCTACTTGGTTCTCACCCGTAGGTAATAATAGGACAAAGCAATGTGTGTATCCAGAGTTGCTTTCACTATCACTAGTTTCCACCTTTTGTTTGGGACAAATCCTGGGGTTCCCATTGGCTTCCCTGGAATTTGGTTTCTTTGACCTCTGCACAGTTGTTTCTACAGGCAAATAATCACATGGCAGCAGGAGAGTCCGGTGCAAAACTCTATTCTTGCCTTTTCCACCCTCTGGTTTTAATTCGTAGACAGGTAGACATGTATACTTTGTCTTCCCAAAGTGATCATAGTTTTCCAGGCCCTCCACACTCACTAAGGTTTTTGACCAAGACTCTGTCACCTGGTATAAGAACAGTACTGTGTACTTTACGATCATGGTAACGCTTACTACGGTCGGCCGACTTCTTAACAAACTTGGAGGCCCGGTCAAAGGCTTCCAGCATCTTTTGTTGCAATTTTTCCACGTAATCGGCATGATTTGCACTAGTTGATGTTGACTCAGGGGAAAGTCTGACAATTAGATCAATTGGTAACCGTGGAGACCTGCCAAATAGTAGCTGGAAAGGCGAAAATCCTGTTGCCTTGTGACGAGTGCAATTGTAGGCATAGATTACCTTGTTAAGTGACTCCTTCCAATTTGATTTTTGATCCTCCGGTAATGTCCTCAACATAGCTAACAGAGTCCTGTTCATTCTCTCAACCTGCCCATTTCCCTGTGGATGGTATGCCGTTGTGCTTGACCTAGCAACTTTGCAGTACTGTTGCAACCGATGAAAAAGTTGGTTCTCGAACTCACCTCCTTGGTCATGATGAAGCCTTCTGGGAAACCCAAACCTCAAGACAAAATCATTAAAAATTTTGTCAGCAGCAGTTTTCCCAGATTTATTAGTTGTTGGGTAGGCTTGCACAAATCTGGTGAAATGGTCCACGATTACAAGAATATACTCATAGCCTCCTCTGCTTTTCTCCAGGTGGAGGAAGTCAATTGAAACCAACTCGAAAGGTTCAGTTGTGATGATACTGGTTAATGGTGATTTGACCACTTGGTTAGGCTTTTTCTGTTTAACACACCTGCAAACTTTAGCAATGTAATGCTCAATGTCCTGTTGCATATATGGCCAATAGAATGTTTCTCTTGTGAGTGAAACTACTCTCTCAGCTCCTAAATGTCCCATTTCTTCATGCAGCTCCTGGAAAACCTTCTGCTTGAATTTCTGTGGCAAGACCAGCTGGAATCTTGTCTCAGTTTTGTGCCGCAGGATCCCGTACATGTCTCTCTGCAACTGATTCCAATCCCGTAGTAAAGCTGTGGTTTCCTTAGATTCTTGTTTTCTTTCTCTATTATTTGGTCTATGACCCAAATTTTTAAATTGAAGAACCTTACCGATTGCTGGATCTTCTTGCTGAGCTATTTGCAACTCTTGGTAACTTAGAGGTTGAAGAGTGAAGTCGGTGTTAAGTGTATTGTGAGGAAGTGCAGAAGTATTGGAGGTAACAGCTGTGATCCAGGCAGTTTCTCCACTGTTGTGAATACTCACAGCTTGTGTGACAGCAGTGATAACATCTTTGGAGCTTTCTTCTGTACACTCATATATTCTTATATATTTTTCCATGTCCACTGGCATTCTTGAGACAGTATCAGCATCAACATTATGCTTGCCAGCTCGATACTTAATTGAAATGTTGTAATCAGCAAGTTCCGCTACCCATCGATGTCCAGTAGAATTGAGTTTTGCTGAAGAAAGAATGTATGTTAAAGGGTTATTATCACTGAAGACTGTAAACGACATGGCATGATACAGATAGTCCCTAAACTTTTCGGTAATGGCCCATTTCAAAGCCAAAAACTCCAATTTACCAGAATGCAAGTGATAATTTTTCTCAGCAAGAGTAAGGGTTCTGGAACCATAAGCAATTACTTTAAGTTTACTGTTCTGTCGTTGACAAAGCACAGCACCAAGTCCATGGTTTGATGCGTCCACATGTGCTATGAATGGGAGTGCAAAATCTGGGTAAGCCATCACTGGTGGTTGCACTAGACAGTCTACCAATTGGTCCAGGACGGTCTGGTGTACTGCTGACCAAGCAATGGGCTGGTGTGAAAGAACCTGGCCTGATCCCCTCCCTCTTGTATGCATGCACTTTTTGTTTGCTCCTTTAACCTTAGGACTGACTTCATGATGAGGTTCAACAGAAAGTAATTCATACAGAGGTTTGACAATTTTAGAAAAGTTTCTGAGATACTTTCAGTAGTAGTTTAGAAACCCGAGGATCTTGCGAAGTTCACCCACTGTTCTAGGCGTCTGGTCTCTGATGGCATGCACAGCTTTGATGTCATTTGGGTCCATCTTGTACCCCTCTTCTGAAATTATCATCCCCAGATACCTATCTTCTCTTTTAAATATTTCACATTTATCAGCCCTTAGTTTGATGCCATACTTCTGAAGTCTTTGAAGAACTTTTCTCAAGTTTTCAACATGGTCTTCAAATGTCTCACTGTAGACTAAGACATCGTCTAAATAGGGTACACAAACCTCTTCCCTCAAACCTTCCAGACACCCCTCCATACACCTTTGAAATGCTGCAGGAGCATTCATCAAGCCATACAGTATCCTGGTCCGTTCATAAAGGCCCCATGGTGTTATGAAGGCTGTCAGGTGTCTGCTTTCTTCCTCCAAAAAACCTTGATGGTAAGCCTTACCCTGATCCAAGACGGAAAACCATGACTTCCCACCAAGACTGTCCAAGATATCCTGGATCCGAGGTATCGGCTGTCTGTCCGGGATGGTCTTCTTATTCAGCTCTCGGTAATCGATACAGAGTCTCAGAGAGCCGTCCTTTTTGCGGACACAGACAATGGGCGACGAATACGGAGAGTTGGACTTTGTTATCCAGCTACGTGCTATTAGGTCCTGTAAATATTCTTTTACTTCCTTGTACAATGGTTTAGGAATAGAATTATAAGCTTTCTGGACCGCTTGGAAGTCTTTTAACTTTATTTGCATTTTTAAAGTGTCAACTTCGCCCATATCATCCTGGTTTCGAGAGAAAGCTTTCGACTCTTGCTTCAGCACACACCGGACGATCTCTCTCTGTCACATTCAGGTGGCCCAGGTTGACAGGCGGTTCCCAATTTCCTGTGTCACTCATAGGTCTTGTGTCACTCTCATATTGACTCTGCATTCCTGAAATAGAAATTACACTGCTTTTCTGTAGTGGTGTGCTACCAGAGGCATTCCTCATTGTCTCCATATCAATGGGAAATTGTGATCTGATCAATTGCAATTTCCCAAGCAGTGTTTGACTATTCAAAGGTATATCATGCCGTGTTGGGTTGTGAACTGGGATTGTTATAGAGCAGGTTGGTCCTTTGGGTAATCTAACTATCGCTTCTTGGATATTAAGATCTTCCAGAATGGACGCAGTTTCATCAGGTTCGAAGATTGTTATCATCCCCTCTGAGCCAATACCAGTATTGCCCAACACTTTACATAGGTTGTTTTACCATTTGGAACAGTTACAACTTTGATTGTGCACAGGTTTTCTGGTGTGCTAGTTGTTAAGATGAAGTGTCTGTACATCTTTGTACATCAGATACGGTGGAGCAGTTGCAAGTTTGTCAACTACACGAAAAGGGTTTTTTTGTGTGCTGCTATTTTTAGTTTTAACTATCTCCTCAATAACATTATAGCCAATAATAGGTGTTTCAAGTTCGTGTACACTCACCAAGACAGGCACAATCAAGGCGTTGTCATCTTCTTCTAAACGGAACTCAATCTGGATCCACCCCTTGAATGGAATTGTTGTTCCATTTGCAGCTCTGATGTCAAGCCCCTCTCTAACTTCCAGCAGTTCTTCCAGTTTGCGAATTTGTAAATGTGGCAGGTTTTCCCTTCACCAATAATCAGAGACCATACACACTTGTGCTCCTGTATCCCAAAGTACTTTAGTTTTAACGTCATTCATGAAGCAGAGAATGGTACATTTGCGTCCAACTGGACTGTACGTGGTTTACTTGTATGTTAGATGTCACTTGTTTGAACGCTTTAGGCTGTTTGGCAGTCTGCTTGTTTTGCTGTTTTATTATTATTATTATTATTATTATTATTATTATTATTATTATTATTATTATTATTTATTTCTTAGCAGACGCCCTTATCCAGGGCGACTTACAATAAAAAAGCAAATATATTTCAAGTGTTACAATACAAGTAATACAATAAGAGCAAGAAATACAATAATTTTTGTTCAAGTGTGACAAACCACAATTCAATAATACAGCAAGATAATAGTGATAGTTACATCAGGATATGATTAAATAGTGATAGTTACATCAGGATATGATTAAGTACAAAATAGTACAGGTAAAACACTTGGCAGATTACAATATTCTGAAGTACAGGATTAAATGCAGTAAAATACGGGGCAGATAGGAGCAAAATAAAGCACATTTAAATGAAGGGTGATAGTGTCCCAGGATACAACAGAGGAGTTCTACAGGTGCTGTTTGAAGAGGTGAGTCTTAAGGAGGCGCCGGAATGTGGTCAGGGACTGGGCAGTCCTGACATCTGTAGGAAGGTCGTTCCACCACTGCGGAGCAAGGGTGGAGAAGGAGCGGGCTGTGGAGGCAGGGGAGCGTAGCGGAGGTAGAGCCAGTCTTCTAGTGCAGGCAGAGCGGAGAGGTCGAGTGGGGGTGTAGGGAGAGATGAGGGTCTAGAGGTACCTGTAGCTGGGTGCAGTCTGGTCAAGGCATCTGTAGGCTAGTACAAGAGTCTTGAACTGGATGCGAGCGGTGATCAGGAGCCAGTGGAGCGAGCGGAGTAGTGGAGTAGCGTGGGCGAGGCAGAGAGAATACCAGGCGGGCAGCAGAGTTCTGGATGAGCTGGAGCGGACGGGTGGCGGACGCAGGGAGGCCAGCCAGGAGGGAGTTGCAGTAGTCTAGGCGGGAGAGTACCAGGGCCTGGACCAGGAGCTGGGTAGCATAGTTGGTGAGGAAGGGTCGGATTCTTCGGATGTTGCTCAGGAAGAATCGGCAAGTGCGTGCCAGAGTGGAGATGTGCTGGGATGTAGATGGTGGGGTTTTACATTTGAGCAATGAAATTATGAAGTAGACTGTTTGATGAAGGGGTACTCATTCAATGGAGAAAATAATGGTGGCCTGTGACAGGGAGCCGGGTCACTGGTTCCTACGCAAGTGTGTTTGCCTTAGAGAAATCAGCTGTGAGGCGCAGCAGGAGATGCGTTGCTAAGCGACCAGCTGAGCAGCATTTTCGCCCAGCCTGGGGATGCTGCGCCGAACTCAAACAGCGGCTGCGCCACAGCTCTGGTTGATTGCAATGCCATTGACACACAGACGGGTGCTGAGAGATGCGGGTTTGTTTACATCAAGGAGGGGAGTGTCCACTTTGCACTCTTTCTAGAGCAATAATATCCTTTGTGTAACGGGGTGACCAGAACTGAACACAATATTCTAGGTGAGGTCTTACTAATGCATTGTAAAGTTTTAACATTACTTCCCTTGATTTAAATTCAACATTTCTCACAATATATCTGAGCATCTTGTTGGCCTTTTTTATAACTTCCGCACATTGTCTAAATGAAGACAAGATGAAGACATTTCTGAGTCAACATAAACTCCTAGGTCTTTTTCATAGATCCCTTCTTCAATTTCAGTATCTCCCATATGATATTTATAATGCACATTTTTATTGCCTGCATGCAATACTTTACACTTTTCTCTATTAAATTTCATTTGACATGTGACTGCCCAGTTCTTAATGCTGTCTAGATCATTTTGAATGACCTTGCTGCTGCAACAGTGTTTGCCACTCCTCCTATTTTTGTGTCGTCTGCAAGTTTAACAAGTTTGCTTACTATACCAGAATCTAAATCATTAAAGTAGATTAGGAATAGCAGAGGACCTAATACTGATCCCTGTGGTACACCACTGGTTACCTCACTCCATTTTGAGTTTTCTTCTCTAATCAGTACTTTCTGTTTTCTACAAGTTAACCACTCCCTAATCCATGTGCATGCATTTCCTTGAATCCCTACTGTGTTCAGTTTGAGAATTAATCTTTTATGCGGGACTTTGTCAAAAGCTTTCTGGAAATCTAAATAAAACATGTTGTATGCTTTGCAATTATCCATTGTCAATGTTGCATCCTCAAAAAAGTCAAGCAGGTTAGTTAGACACGATCTCCCTTTCCTAAAACCATGCTAACTGTCTCCCAGGATATTGTTACCATATAGGTAATTTTCCATTTTAGATCTTATTATAGTTTCCATAAGTTTACATATAATAGGCTTATTGGTCTGTAGTTACCTGGTTCGGTTTTGTCTCCCTTTTTGTGGATTGGTATTACGTTTGCAATTTTCCAGTCTGTTGGTACAACCCCTGTGTCAAGAGACTGTTGCATGATCTTGGTTAGCGATTTGTAAATAACTTCTTTCATTTCTTTGAGTGCTATTGGGAGGATCTCATCCGGCCCAGGGGATTTGTTTATTTTAAGAGCTCCTAGTCCCTTTAACACTTCTGCCTCTGTTATGCTAAAGTTATTTAAAATTGGATAGGAACAGGTCGACATGTGGGGCATGTTGTCCGTATTCTCCTTTGTAAAAATCTTTGAAAAGTAATCATTTAAATATATTTGCTATTTTTTTTTTCTTCATCTATGATTTTGACATTTGTGTCTCTTAGACATTTAACCTCCTCTTTGAATGTTCTCTTGCTGTTATAATATTGGAAAAACATTTTGGAATTGGTTTTAGCCCCCTTAGCAATATTGATTTCTATCTCTCTCTCTTGGCCTTTCTAACTTCCTTTTTGACTTTGTGTTTGCAGTTCCAGGTACTCTTTCTGTGTACTTTGTTTTGGTCCCTTTTAAATGCTCTGTAAAGTGCCTTTTTTTGCTGAATATTTTTTTTAATTGATCTATTAAACCATTTTGGCCATTTTGTTTTAGATTTAGTTTTGTCTACTTTTGGTATGTAATTGTTTTGCGCCTCTAGTACTACATTTTTAAAAAACAGCCATCCTTTTTCTGTCGATGTTTTCTCTATTTTACTCCAATCTACTTCTGTTAGTCTCTGTTTCATACTTTCATAGTTTGCTTTTCTAAAATTGTAAACCTTAGCTTTAGTCATTACTTTTGGGGTTTTAAAAAATACTTCAAATGAGACCATGTTGTGGTCTGAGTTTTGCCAATGGCTCTCTGACCTCTGTTTTAGTTATTCTGTCTTCGTTATTTGAAAAGACTAAATCAAGGCATGCCTCCCCTCTAGTCGGTGCCTTGACAAATTGCGTTAGGAAGCAGTCATTTGTCATTTCCACCATTTCAATTTTGTCCGTTGTGCTCCCCACCGGGTTCTCCCATTTTATATGGGGGAAGTTGAAATCCCCCATTAGTATGGCTTCTCCTTTTCTACACGCATTTCGAATGTCATTGTACAACAGATTATTTTGCTCAGCGTCTGAATTTGGCGGTCTATACATGCTCCTATTATTATGCCCTTTGAATTTTTGTCCATTATTTTGACCCATATTGATTCGGCGTTGTTTTCTTTGTCCTGATTTAACACCTGGGCTTCAAGACTATTTCTTATGTATAGTGCTACCGCTCCACCTCTTCTGTCCTGCCTGTCTTTCCTATACAGTGTGTACCCTCCTTTCTGCTTCTAACTGTGTTGTACTTGTCCACGACTGTACTTCTCCCACACTGTCGCTTCCACACGCTGTCGCAGTGTGCAGTTTTATAGCCAGTTGCGTATGTTGATGATGTCATACATCACTTTTGATCTTTAGGAGAGGTCAGAGGTCACGGACGATGACATTTTTTCATAGAGCACATATGACTTCCTATACGTGTTCCATTATAAGTATGACCCTGTCGGCACACCCTAGGAGTTAAAATTTCAACGTAAATTCCAATATGGCCACTACGCCGTGTGAGCAGTCTGTTTCAAACTTCAGCAGTTATTACTTTCCAATGGTCTGTGCAATTGTGTTGACATTGAAGAGCATAAGTGCAATTGTGTTCTTGTTATGGGTTGCAAAAGTTTTTTTACAATTATCAATATGGCCGCCAAACCATGTGACCAAAATGTATAATTTTCATATCACCAGTACTTCACGTGAGTCTCTATGGTCATATAAAGTTTCATGACTGTAGTGTATTGCACCTTGGATTTATGCACGAATGTATGAAAATAGAGCCGTTGTGAAACGGTTATTTGCATGCCACGACCATGAAAAAGTTTGGATTTTACAAACGGTAGAAAGGACCTGGTCATGAACATGTGTGCCAATTTAGGTGTCAATTGACATTGCGGTTTAAGACAAGAAGATTGTTGAATATTTTGCGCCAATCCAGCGCCAAATATGTTTTTTATAGGCCATTGCTGATCACTGAGTCAAGGCTGGGGTCTGGTGGGAGAACGTATTATACGCAATATACCGGACATGTGGCACTCAAGCGCAGACATAGTGTAGGGCAAGCCTAATGACCCGTCACTAGTGCATGCTTGGTGACAGATCCAGTCTATTGAAGGTAAGGATGTTGACGGCACGGGGGCGCTAGTATTTCCACACTTCAGTATCAAGGGGCAATTACTGTATAGGGTAAACCTAGCCGTGGGCACAGGACAGCTTGTAACACAAGTATTGGTTCCCCCGTCTTGCCGGCCCGAGGTCATGAGGCTGGCACATGATATCCCTTTTGCGGAGCACCTCGGAGCTGACAAGAAAAGGGAGCGAATATTGGCTCAATTCTATTGGGCAGGAATTTATACTGATGTGTCAAAATATGTAGCCACATGCCCAGACTGCCAGTGAGTAGCGCCAGGTCGAGTGCGCCCCGCCCCTTTGGTCCCACTGCCGATTTATTTCCACCCCCTTTGAACACATTGCAATGGACATAGTGGGCCCTTTGCTACCTTCTGATTCCAGGTATACGCATATGTTAGTGGTAGTAGATTACACTATGTAACACAATTTTTGTTCCTGGGTAGTAAGTGTTATTTCCTAATTGCTTATGCCTCAAAAGTATAGAAAATGGCTATTATTCCCCACAAACTTTGCTTTTGTGACCAGGACAGTGATATTTTGAAATTTACCTATTTCCAATGAGAAAACAGGCAAATTTGTGTCTTTTTGTTCACATAAAGTCAGAAAAAACAACATATGAATCCAAATTAATATGTATTTATACTAAAGTAATACAAAAATGACTACAAAAGATTTAGAAGTGAGTAGCTCAGCATTCGAGATTTCGATTATACTGTAAATCACTTTCACGAATCAGCCCCCAAATGTAGTCTCCTATCATGTTCTCGTTATACTGTTCTTGGTAGCGGCGTTCAAATCCAGTATATCCTGGTGGAACCGCTCGCCTTGTTCCTCCAAGTACGCTCCCATGTTCTCCTTGAATTTATCAAGATGAGCAAAAAAGCTTTTGACAAAGTGCTGCATAAAAGATTAATTCTCAAACTGAACGCAGTAGGGAGTCAAGGAAATGCATGCACATGGATTAGGGAGTGGTTAACATGTAGAAAACAGAAAGTACTGATTAGAGGAGAAACCTCAAAATGGAGCGAGGTAACCAGTGGTGTACCACAGGGATCAGTGTTAGGTCCTCTACTATTCCTAATCTACATTAATGATTTAGATTCTGGTATAGTAAGCAAACTTGTTAAATTTGCAGATGACACAAAAATAGGAGGAGTGGCAAACACTGTTGCAGCAGCAAAGGTCATTCAAAATGATCTAGACAGCATTCAGAACTGGGCAGACACATGGCAAATGAAATATAATAGAGAAAAATGTGCATTATGAATATCATATGGGAGATAATGAAATTGAAGAAGGGAACTATGAAAAAGACCTAGGAGTTTATGTTGACTCAGAAATGTCTTCATCTAGACATTGTAGGGAAACTATAAAAAAGGCCAACAAGATGCTCGGATATATTGTGGGAAGTGTTGAATTTAAATCAAGGGAAGTAATGATAACACTTTACAATGCATTAGTAAGACCTCACCTAGAATACTGTGTTCAGTTCTGGTCACCTCATTACAAAAAGGATATTGCTGCTCTAGAAAGAGTGCAAAGAAGAGCAACCAGAATTATCCCGGGTTTTAAAAGGCATGTCGTATGCAGACAGGCTAAAAGAATTGAATCTATTCAGTCTTGAACAAAGAAGACTACGCGGCGATCTGATTCGAACATTCAAAATCCTAAAAGGTATAGACAATGTCGACCCAGGGGACTTTTTTGACCTGAAAAAAGAAACAAGGACCAGGGGTCACAAAGGGAGATTAGATAAAGGGGCATTCAGAATAGAAAATAGGAGTCACTTTTTTACACAGAGAATTGTGAGGGTCTGGAACCAACTCCCCAGTAATGTTGTTGAAGCTGACACCCTGGGATCCTTCAAGAAGCTGCTTGATGAGATTCTGGGATCAATAAGCTACTAACAACCAAACGAGCAAGATGGGGCTGAATGGCCTCCTCTCGTTTGTAAACTTTCTTATGTTCTTATGTTCTAATAGTGCATGGGGTAGTGTGTGATATGAGCATTTAATGTCCACCCAAGGAGTGTGATGCTACGTAAACCCAGAGGGCAAAGCCTGAGCCCAAGGGTGGGCATTACATTCTCATTTATCATGCACTACCCCAAGCAATATATATATATTTTTTATAATCTGTGGTGTTTTCTTTCAATGATGAAATATTGATGATTTATTGACCCCCTCATTAAAATAACTAAAGACAATAAAGCACAGGGAGTACTGCAATCAATTACAGATGTGCAAACCACTGATATCCTTTGCATGTCAAAATATGAATATGATAAGCTGCTTGTGTGTTACTGATCGCTTTTTAATGGTGTTCCCTGAATCCCAACAGTAAACATTCCTTTTTCCCCCCACAGAAACTACTGTGCGTATGTAGTAACTCGAACAGTGAGCTGCGTGGTGGAGGACGGTGTAGAGACCTATGTTAAGCCAGACTACCAGCCATGCTCCTGGGGGTCGATTCAGTGCTCTCGCGTAGTAACGTAAGTATCTCCAGTTCTTTAAAAGCTATACAGAATTGAATGCGGATTACACCTAGTTAGCCAATTCCATACCAATGGGGAATTGTAGAAAATCTAAAGCCCACTGTATTATTTTCTTCACACACCACAAGTTCCAATAATTTATGTGAAAACTCTATTACATGATTGAGTATTTCTGTGTATTGCATAATGTAAACATCATCAATCTCTCTTTTCTACTTTCACTTGTGATCAATTATTGTTTAGTTAATCCAATAAAAGGGATCACCTATCTTTCTCTTTGTGTATAACTTTCAACTTATACTGCTAAATTAATTCATACAGTATTAGGATTTCAACTTTATATAACTATTATGTAAAGCACACTGTAATGTATCAGTGATTTAAATTGAATCAGTAACAGATATATATTTATTATATCAATGTTAGACAAAACGGTCTCGCATATATAGTGCCGGTGTCGGGTGTGACACAAAACTGTACCTGGGCCCAGCCCTAAGTCCTTTTCTTTTTATTTCACTTTGTTTTCTGAAAACACTAGTGACTAAACGTAAAAAAAGGAATAGGCATCAGCCGCTGGCACCATAACTGTTCTATTGGGATTAATTTAAAAAATAAAAAAGAAACTGTAGCAAGGTAGTGCTGGCTAGACTGTCTATCAAAACACAAATGTGCAATTCTAGAAAAAGTTGAATAGGTAGACCTTTAAGAAAAATAAGTTTTTTATTAGGCTTCCAAGCCGTAGGCTGGAGAATCCTATTGTTTTTGTTAGGATTATTAGCCTTCCAAGCCGTAGGCTGGGGAAGCCTATTGTTTTTGTTAGTATTATTATTATTATTATTATTATTATTATTATTATTATTATTATTATTATTATTATATTATTATTATTATTATTCTTTCTTCCGAGACCTTATCGCAGGATTATGAAATCGGGTATGTAGGTAGCTGGCTATGTGCAGATAACCAAACTGGTGTCCAAAAATGAAAGTCACATGGTTCGACCGCCATATTGGATCTCATGGAAACTTTGGGAATTTTTCAAAACTCTTGCCCTAAAAAACAACTTAAGGTGGAACTATGACAATAGCAGCAGATAGTGTAGCAATGGCCTATAAAAACATATGTTCAATCGACGTTGATTGAACAATTAGTTTGCCCGCAACGCTGGATTGGCGCCAAATATTCAACAATCTTCTTGTCTTAAACCGCAACGTCGATCGACACCTAAATTGGCACGCATGTTCACGGCAAGGTCCTTTTCTTACGCTTGTTCAATGCAAGATTTTTTCTTAAAAAACATGGCTGCGGCGCACAAATAACCATTTCACGACGGCTCTGTTTTCATACATTCGTGCATAAATCAGAGGTGCAATACACTACAGTCATGAAACTTTATATGACCATAGAGACTCACGTGAAGTGCTGGTGATATGAAAATGACACATTTTGGTCACATGGTTTATTATATTATATTATATTATATTGATAATTGTTAAAAAAAAACTTTTGCAACCCATAACAAGAATACCATTGCACTTATGCTCTTCAATGTCAACACAATTGTACAGAGCATTGGAAAGTAATAACTGCTGAAGATTGAAACAGATTGCTCACACGGCGTGGTGGCCATATTGGAATTTACGCGTTGAAATTTTAACTCCTTAGTGAATGCCGATAAGGCCATAGTTATTATTGAGGACATATAGGAAGTCCTATGCAGTCTATGAAAAAATGTAATCGCCCCTGACCTCTGACCTTTCCTAAAGGTCAAACGTGAACATTACAGTTAATAATGCCTTAGACCACTGCTGACAGCTGCCATGATAGATTTTTTTACCACTGCAATTACATATTCCAACCACTGCTGACAGCTGCCATGGCAACCATGGGGAAGAGAGCACAAAATGTTTCTTCAAGTCAGGCATTGTTACATGCTGGAGGGAAGCTGAGACACTACTCATATCAATATATAAATTATGTTTAATACGATATTTGTTTGGTTATTTGCATGTTTTAACCTTTTGCGGTCCTATGTTGGACCTGGTCCGACATTGCAATTTTCCCTTTCCGGGTCCAATGTCGGACCCTGTCCGACATCATCAAAAAGACATAAAAAACAGGTCTCTAGTCGTTTTTCCTCCGGAAAAAGTCGAGAACCATTCAATGGCCGAGTGAGACCGATAGGAGCCGAGAGTAGCAGAAAAAAAGGGGCGTATCTCATGAATACACATAGCCCCAACACCACATAGATAACACGGACATAACCAAACAAGATAGCTGCTTCTGCATCCAGCGCTCAAAGAATATCACAGACATTTGCAGAGCTTTTTTTAGATGTTATAGTAATAAAATAATGACTTGGATCGCATTATTGAGGAGTTTGGTGATAAAACGAGTGATCAGGAGATAATGTATCAGCATGTACTACTATTACAAGGTATGTGAAAAATATAGCGAACAAGGGGTGGGGCGGGGATGGAGATACAAGTGTCTACAAGTTGCTACAGTAAAAAACATGGCTGCTGTGGGCCAATGAGACTTCAGCGTTGATCATTTTGTAGATATTGCAGTATATGTCAGTGGTACAATACAGTAGTCTTATGAAACTTTGTATAATGTTAGAGGACTGAAGTAATGTCAGTAACTTAATGAAGCTGATTGGTCACATGGTTGGCGGCCATATTGACGTTTCGCCCACATTTTGCGTATTGCATAACAAGAACACTGTTGCATTGAAACTCTTCAAACTTTACACAGTTCTACAGACCTATGGGAAGTAATCCCCACCACTAAATGGAGTTGATTGGTCACATGGATGGTATACTGATATTTTGGCGACATTTTGCACATTTCATAACACTAGCACCATTGCCATGGTTGGTATACAAGACATATAGGAACACATCTATGCTCTATCAAAAAGTTTCAATGACCATGACCTTTGACATCTACTAAAGTTCAATTTTAAAACATGCTTATTACTCCATAAAGATTGCAGATATGCAAATATAAAAAACACATATATGCTCTATCAAAAATGTATCACTAGATGGTGCTCATTGGTCACATAATGGACATAGAGATGTTTTATCCAAATGTTTTTCTGTAACACAAACACCGCTGCATATAAATTCTTCAAACTTCTGAGTTGTGCAGGCCTCAGGGAACTAATGCCTGCAATTGAATGAAGCTGATTGCTTAAATGCATTTCACTGTAAAAGCTAGTTAGAATATTGTTTGCATCCAAATAACATTGTAATTTGCTACTAACCAGTGATTCCAATATTTTTGCCAAGATTGACACAGTCAACTGTGTCCAAAATGATATTTTCATCTATAACAACCAATGCGCTTAAATTTGACGCTAACCTGCTTGGAAGCCGTAAAGTTGCTTGCAACTCTAGTTATTATTATTTTACATTTAATTACAAAGGATGAATTATTAGGCTTCCAAGTTGACTTGAGAAGCCTATTGTTATTGTAAATATTTATTTATTTATGTATTTATTTATTTATTATCGTTTTTTCCTCCCCAAATTTTAAACTGCTGCTGTTTGCATGCGGTGTAGGTTAGGAAACCATATGTCCTCTATCCAAAAATGACATTGCCTGCCAACGACTTCTTCTCTGAAACTGTTAGGCTGATTTGAATCAAAACTTTGCATACAAGGTTGTCTGTCAAATTTGTTCAAAGCAAGTCGCTGCATAAAAAAAACATGGCCGCTGTGAATCAATCAAATTTCAGCTATGGTCAATTTGCATATATTGCAGTGTTTCTCTATGGTACAATGTGGTAGAGTGATGAAACTTCATACAGTAGTAGAGGACTATGGGAAATTAATGTCAACGAAAGAATGGAGTTGATTAGTCACATGGTTTGGCAGCCATATTGGATTTTTCGAGCCAAATTTTCATATGTCCGTAAAATCAACACTGTTTCACGAAAATTCACAAAACTTGGTAGGCTGGTAGAGGCGTTTGGGAAGTTGTGTTAGAGTGAAAATGATGGTCATAGGTCACATGGTTTTGCTGCCATATTGGATTTTTCGATATTGGTACAATATAGTACAAATACGAGTAGAGGCCAATGGGGTACTATGCCAGATGTGAAATACGGTCATAGGTCACATGGTCTTAAATTTCACAGTAACTCCTTGGAAGCCGTCAAGTTATTTTTTTTCCTTCCGCCTAGAAAACTTAAGTTGTATAAAATCAACACCGTTGCATGAAAAGTCACAAACCTTGGTACAGTGGTAGAGGCCTAAGGAAAGTTGTATCACAAAAAAAAATGAAACTTGGGAGGTATCATCCCATGTAGATTAGTTCAGATGCAAAAAAATTTGCACTCCTGTGTCAACCAAGATGCTTTTCAAAATGTTCTTCTTGGGAACCGGTGAACCGATTGATCTGAAACTTTGCATATGTCATCAGCAACCAAACCTGCTTCAAGTTTGTGAAGCAGAAGTTGCTGTGTTAAAATCTGACTGTCAAAATGGCTGCCACCACATTCGCCAAAACGCGCCCAAACATCAAACTGCTTCTGTTTGCACACCATTTAACCAGCTAACTCTGAACTTGGTAGGCATCATCCTGGGGACAATGGAATTCAAATGTGGTAAAATGGTGTTCTTTTGTAAAACAAGATGGCCGCCAGATCGACATTTTCTTCTTAAATTTAAAACCGCTTCACTCCAGCTTTTTTATTATTGTTTTTGGCTGTGTCTGCTCTGTCATGTTTGTATATCTCTTGTGGGTTTACAGTTCTGTATAAAACCACTTACCCACGAACTACCCTTGTTATAGTATTAAAGCAGCTGTTTGAGAATACCCTTGCTGTAAAAAAAACTATGCTAAAGTTAAACATGAAGAGCAAGTGAACTGCTTAAATGTCTAACTGAATTAATTCCTGACCTTTTTTGATCCCAGCTATGTCCGAAGACAACGCGTGTCTGCCCTCCACATTAATAAATATAGTTGGTGAACTGGATGTCATGAGCCAGATCGATCACCCAAAACAGCGCAACAACATCCAACAAGTTGTTGATGCCCCTCTCAGAACTGACCAAATAAAATTGCATATGAATGCATTGATTGTGTTTTATTTGTTTTTGTGGCAAGTGGCTGCTGATTTATTAACAGGTGCAGAGGTGATGCAGTACAGAAATAATCACAAGTTAAAAAGTGTAATCCAATGTGGAAACATTATTTTTATTGTCAACACAAATCCTGTCTGGCGACCAAACAATAATCCTCGGCAATACACTCCTGTTGTAAAGTTTGGCAGGAAAATGATAATAATGATTTGTAAACAAAACAAATAATAACACGTTATCCGCTCCCACAACACTAATACACAAATCACCAGTCCGGGTGCGTGCAGTAGTGCTCAAGGTGGGTGATAACAAATAACAGTGACTGTGGTGGTGTTGTTCCGGGTAGTGCTGGCCCAAGGCGACAGCTCCGGAGACATGTTAGTTGTGTAGTGAATTTACAAACAAAACACAATTACTAACAGGGCTACTAACAAACAAAACACTCACAAATATTTGTTACTTTTTGGGAACTCTCCCGGTCCTTCCAGTTCCGTGCGTCTCTGAACCCAAGCGAAGGAAAAGATTTACAGTTCTCCGGCCCCCTTTATGCGATCATGCATGACCCCTTGGTAAACGATTACAGCTGACTTTATTGCCTGCAGCTGCTACCATCGTTTACTTTCCGGGTCAATACGTTCCTGCAACGGAGTCTTGCCTTTTTCCAGGCTGACTGACTTTCTGACCCAGGAAATGAACTGTCAGGCCAACCCGTCCAAAGCCTTCCCCTTTTGCTACTTAGTGCTCTCACAGGTTGGGAGGGAGATTTACAACCAGAACTCATTATATTTCCATCACAGTTTGCATCATTAATATTTAACACAACAGTAAATCCAACACAACTTAAAAGAAAGGAGAGAATCTCTGACAGCACGATCCTCCTCAGATCGCTGCTGTCCAATTGAAAGTGGCGGCTGAGGTAACCTTCACAGTTGTCAAAGTCCACTTATAATAAGCAGGATTGGGCTTGTTTTTTTAAAGTAAGCAGGTTGGAATTTGCATAAACACCCATACTCTAACATGGGTTTGTTTGTTTTGGGCTTGTTTGAAAGGCAGTGCCGCTTTTTTTTCTCGTGAGACTTGGCAGCACTGGTAACCTTCCCCATCTGTCTCACAGGCAGCCACTGATTCCTGAACACCACATGTGCTCAATGGGATTTATTTCTGGCCCGGCCAATCTTCAGACATGAACCCACTGAGCATGTATGTGCTATCCCTGACCTATCCCTGTGAAAGGGTCCCAATAAACCCACTTCCCAAATCCCGAAAACAGATTTTATAACAGGATTGGGCTGCAATCCCACAGATGAGGATTGCTGATCTTATCCACAAAATGTGAACATGCATTGATGCCTTGCGTAAGGCAAAGGGCTGCACCACAAGTGTTAACCCCACTTATATTTTTAAGTTTTTACAAAGGAGGACACTACAACATGCCTCACATGTCGACCTGCTCCTATCCAGTTTTAAATAACTTTAGCCTAAGAGGCAGAAGTGCTAAGGGACT
>NW_026708724.1:0-38057 GCF_902713425.1 Acipenser ruthenus
AACTTTTTTATATTCTTATGTTCTTCTTATGTTCTTATGGCCATGGGGAAAGAAGATGAAAAGAGAGCTGGGCCCGGCTGAGGAGGGAACATGGAACCTACTGAGGGGGCTTGCTGGGAACCCAAAGCGGAGGTAAGAAAAGCAGGTGTTTGCTGCAAGTTTGGAAAAGAACAGGAAGCAGGGACTTGCTGAACTGCTGGAAAGGAGGGAAGAGTTGACTGCTGGGCCGCCGTTTGAGATATAGAATAGAAAGAGCTGCGGGACCCTATTGAAAACCTGCAGCTGAAAAGCCAGAAGGATTAAAAGCATTCGACAGAGAAGAGACAACTATGGGGGCCTGCTGGATGCCCATAGTGACCAGAGAGGTCACTGCAGGGGCCTGCTGGCCTAGGGGGAGGTAACCTGAAAGGTTATAGTTGGAGGTACGGGGGGGGCTTGTTGGACGACTGTGACTGGTGCTGAAACCCCGTGAGAGCAGCCACTCCTGACTGTGAAACAGTCTCTGGATCCCAATGCTTGGGAATTGCTGAATGAGCCTTGGATTGATTGGTGTTATGAAGGTCCCACCTCCGACATTTCCCAGATGCAGGGGCTGAGCTTTGTAGAGATGGGCCAGTGGGTGCCGGGTAAGCTGGAAAGCGACGATCTGTGCTGTCGTCATATCGCCTGTGACGGGAAGGATGCTGCAGAGAGGAGGGAATATATTGAACAAATTCTCCTTACGTGCTGCAGATCTGAAGGGGATATTGTTATCTCTGATGTCAGGAGTTGTCCAGGAACGAGTGGCCAAGCAGGAGCTGTGGCGGGCAGGAGAGCGAGCCGGTTGTTGTTCTGGGCGATGGAGGAAAGACGAGGGATCGGGAGAAACGGCAAACAGGTCATCATCCGACGAGACGGAATAGTCAAGAATATTCTCCATGGTGCGTGTAGGTACGATGAAATCAAAATACAAATGAGAGGTAAGTGCAGAGGGTATTTGTAGTGCTAACAATCTTAATTAGCTAATAAGTAGATTGAATGAATCAATTTGGTGACGCGGTACCGGGGCATGCATATATATATATATATATATATATATATATATATATATATATATATATATATATATATTGCATGCACCTCCGGTTGAAGCAACCGGAGGTGGATGGAAAGACTCCATATCGTAGCTACCGGGGCATGCAAGACTCCATATCGTAGGTACCGGGGCATGCAATTATATATATGGGTCTGGCCGGGCGCCTGCGGGCTTGCCAGTAAGCTGCCCAGAGCCGCATTGTCCTCCGACGCTGTAGTTCTGAGGTGGCTGCATGGTGGGCCTGCAGTGTGTAAAAGAAGCGGTCGGCTGATGGCACACGCTTCGGAGAACAGCGTGTGTTCGTCTTCGCCGCTCCCGAGTCAGCGCGGCGGAGGTAGCGGTGGGCTGAGCCTAAAAATAATTGGCTATTCCAAATTGGGGAGAAAATAATAAAAACAATTGGTGACTACTAAACTGAAAAAAAAAAAAAAAAAAAGATGAGTCATTCAGGACCAGCAGATTTTCATCGCCAGCTTTCCTCAAGAACTTCAACTAATCATTGTGGATGGTCCAGTGTCATCCTGGCTGCCCATGGCGGCCCTGTCCCTTATTGATTCTATGATGGCTGTTGTTTCTAAGTATTAATGAAGTATTAAAATCTGTAATTCATATTCATATTCTGTAATTCATATTCACGATTGCTCTCCGGGTGCCTGTGAAGAAGATTTGTTGATGCCCTACACTTTCCCAGCTACCCGTCCATTTCAATAGAATACCTACCCATTGATCATGGCGCTTTGCATAATGAACTTAGAATTATAAATGTAGTATTGTAATATGAGATGCCTCTATTTTGATGTCACTCACTGAAATACTTAAAGAATCTTTTCATAACGGGACAAGTAGATGCAGTTGTAATCTGTAGCTGTAGTCAAAATAAAAAAATAAAAACTTTAGGGAGATCTGCAGTCTATATGGTGGGGCCTTGGCAGAAATGAATAATACTTTAGACCTACTGCATAATTTTTCAATACTCAATTCACTGGAGACAGAAACCTGGCATGGGTGGAGGCTCCTTACATTTTGGTACTCTGCAATTAGTTGCATCCTGTTTGAAAGCTATGAAAGAAAAGAAGTGCCACATTAGCACTGTTTATGAAGTGGAATTGTATGTTGGGAAAATGTATAGTAAAATAAATCTCCTTATTAGAAAGTAAGATTGGTCCACTTCCTTGCTATAATGCAAAATCCTTTAACCCTTGTTTGACCTTTGTTTCTGAAACTATGTAGGTAACCCTTCGGCCATTCTTCTCTTGAAAGAGCTGTTAAATGCCCTCATTAATGAGTGGCCAAGATGTCACATGTGATGAAGAATGTCATTTAGTAAGAGAGGCAAAAGGAATTTGAATTAGGACCAATATACAGTGCCCTTGGCTGTGAGGCATTCATATTTCATTTTGAAGCTTTTCTTTATACCAAATGTTTAAGACTAGGGTAGGGAGTGATTTACTTATTAGATTCTGTGACTGTAATTTGAAGCAATTATCTCCAACGAGATTGTGCTTTGTTCATGTACCAATTAGATGAACCTTGGTTGACTCAAGGGGGGGGGGTGGAGAATAAAAATAGAAACGGCCCATAGAAGGGATCTTTGATACAATATGTGCCCAGAACTGAATACCATCTCCCTCACAAGTATCAAAATCGGTACCCAGATCTCAGATCTTTTTGTACGTTGTGCACCCTGTTTATACAAACCAAAACTAAGTACTCAATCTTAAACCATTAATGAGAACACTCATCTCTATATTAAGGCTGCTACTTTTACATTTTCTTTTGTAAAGGTGCATATAACCTGCGGTAAACTCAACTGCACCATTTAAACGATGTCTGAGGCCATGTAAAGAAAAAAAAATACTGGTATAATAAATGAATATCAGAAAAAACAATACCTTTCAATTGGTCATTTAAGATCATTTCACATTTATACATTACACACTTTTCTATTACGGTAGAAAAGTAAACACATAAGAAAAATATATTTGCACACACATGTGCTTCTGTGTTGGGAGTACAGAGCATTCAAAAACCTCATGGCTAATTAACATAAAGCTCAATCTTAAAGAGTAACTGTATTCCGAAAAAATATGTCCCCACTTGTTGCTACAACTGTTTAAATAAGGTACCTCTAATTTTTGTTTTCATTGTTAACATCCTGACAACTTTTTACACTTATAACTTTAAAGTCTGTTTCAAAGCATTTTTATAAATGGCCACTCTTGTGCACTGGGGTTTGAGATCTGTCCTCTAAATCACTGCAGGAAGAGCGTTGGCTTTTCTGTTCCGTACCACATCATGGATCGTTATTGCTGTATAACCTGTTTGACAATGTGGTTAGTGATCCTAATTCACCATCAGTGCACTAGAACACACACACACACACATATATATATATATATATATATATATATATATATATATATATATATATATATACAGACGTGCTCAAATTTGTTGGTACCCTTACAGCTCTTTGAAATAATGCTTCATTCCTCCTGAAAAGTGATGAAATTAAAAGCTATTTTATCATGTATACTTGCATGCCTTTGGTATGTCATAGAATAAAGCAAAGAAGCTGTGAAAAGAGATGAATTATTGCTTATTCTACAAAGATATTCTAAAATGGCCTGGACTCATTTGTTGGTACCCCTTAGAAAAGATAATAAATAGTTGGATTATAGTGATATTTCAAACTAATTAGTTTCTTTAATTAGTATCACACATGTCTCCAATCTTGTAATCAGTCATTCAGCCTATTTAAATGGAGAAAAGTAGTCACTGTGCTGTTTGGTATCATTGTGTGCACCACACTGAACATGGACCAGAGAAAGCAAAGGACAGAGTTGTCTGAGGAGATCAGAAAGAAAATAATAGACAAGCATGGTAAAGGTAAAGGCTACAAGACCATCTCCAAGCAGCTTGATGTTCCTGTGACAACAGTTGCAAATATTATTAAGAAGTTTAAGGTCCATGGAACTGTAGCCAACCTCCCTGGGCGCGGCCGCAAGAGGAAAATCGACCCCAGATTGAACAGAAGGATAGTGCGAATGGTAGAAAAAGAACCAAGGATAACTGCCAAAGAGATACAAGCTGAACTCCAAGGTGAAGGTACGTCAGTTTCTGATCGCACCATCCGTCGCTTTTTGAGAGAAAGTGGGCTCCATGGAAGAAGACCCAGGAGGACACCACTTTTGAAAGAAAAACATAAAAAAGCCAGACTGGAATTTGCTAAAATGCATATTGACAAGCCACAATCCTTCTGGGAGAATGTCCTTTGGACAGATGAGTCAAAATTGGAGCTTTTTGGCAAGTCACATCAGCTGTATGTTCACAGATGAAAAAATGAAGCTTTCAAAGAAAAGAACACCATACCTACAGTGAAACATGGAGGAGGCTCGGTTATGTTTTGGGGCTGCTTTGCTGCACCTGGCACAGGGTGCCTTGAATCTGTGCAGGGCACAATTAAATCTCAAGACTATCAAGGCATTCTGGAGCGAAACGTACTGCCCAGTGTCAGAAAGCTCTGTCTCAGTCGCAGGTCATGGGTCCTCCAACAGGATAATGACCCAAAACACACAGCTAAAAGCACCCAAGAATGGATAAGAACAAAACATTGGACTATTCTGAAGTGGCCTTCTATGGGTCCTGATCTGAATCCTATCGAACATCTATGGAAAGAGCTGAAACTTGCAGTCTGGAGAAGGCACCCATCAAACCTGAGACAGCTGGAGCAGTTTGCTCAAGAAGAGTGGGCCAAACTACCTGTTAACAGGTGCAGAAGTCTCATTGAGAGCTACAGAAAACGTTTGATTGCAGTGATTGCCTCTAAAGGTTGTGCAACAAAATATTAGGTTAGCGGTCCCATCATTTTTGTCCATGCCATTTTCATTTATTTTATTATTTACAATATTATGTTGAATAAAAAATCAAAAGCAAAGTCTGATTTCTATTAAATATGGAATAAACAATGGTGGATGCCAATTACTTTTGTCAGTTTCAAGTTATTTCAGAGAAAATTGTGCATTCTTCGTTTTTTGTGGAGGGGTACCAACAAATTTGAGCACGTCTGTATATATATATATATATATATATATATATATATATATATATATATATAGTAATGACTTGATAAGAATGGAAGTGTGAAACAGGCGTTCTTCAAAAGCAGCAATCACTTTTATTTTGCATTAAAGAACAGGCTACATACTTCTTAGCAAGACAGGTTACTTCTCCAACTCTCCACTCCTGTCTAGCATGCAAGCTGCCTCTTACAGCCCACAACCCATACAACATTGCAGGTTAACCACGACCAATCAGTGGCCACTATCAGCCCCACTCCCTCTGGCTCCTGCAAGGTACATATAATGATCCTGCAAGGTTGCACCAATAATCCAATATAGGGGAACAGTGTCTGCAGCAGGGTAAGCGGTCCTACGCATGGGAAGCACGGTCGCAGACCATGCAACTTTGCTCTGCAAAGCACTTCAAGCACTGACGCATGCACAAAGTCCCAGTGACAGCCTTTTGTTACAATATATATTATTAGTGATTGTATTAGAGGCTCATATATCATCATTTGATCCTCGACTACCTTTTTTTCTATATGGTCTCCTTTTCCAAACATAGATGAAAAAATTATGATTTTAAAATGTTGACTGCATCAGGATACACAACATAAAAGCTTGGCTGTTGAATAATTAACTGGAATGTCATGGAGTAAAACAGAAATATATTGGGGAAAAGAAATACAGACGTTTCAGCAGTTTAATATTAGTTAATGTTTTTTATTAACATTTATTATCAGTAAACTAAAGGGAGGTATTAACACTGTTGTAGAACAATCTTTTCTGAATTTGCTGTGAGACAAATTAATAAATGAAGTGTTTCTCCACTGCAGTGTCAGCAAATGTTATTACTGTATTTATATAAACCTTTATAGAAACAAAAGAGAAATATTTTCAGTAGAATAAGATTTTGTTCAACAAATCTAAAACAACACAATGATAATACCAGTATTTGATGTTTTTCAGTTCAAATACCTTACACAAAGGATGCAAAAAATGCACACCATTTCATCAAAAAACAAGTTCTGTTATATTATACAGCAGAGAAAATGCCTTGAAAAGGGCTCATCTCAGCCAGTTAAAGTATGTTCTGGGTTTCACAGTTTAACCTTGTGAGGAGAGTGACACTGGTAATATATAAGTGCTTGTGCCGTAATACTTTCCTAAAATAATAATTCACTTTGAGAGACTTTGACTATAGTTCAGATTGCCATCACATTATAAAACAGCAATACAAAAATGAACTCCTAAATATTAGAAATGTTCTTGTTAATTCTCCCTATTGTGCAATAATACGTACATAAAAAATCCAATCAAATATCATAATATACAAATACAGAATACAAATATGTTCTAAATGTTTTACATGTATGTGTTTAGTCTTTGACCAGGTAATCAACCTGGCAACACCTGAGAAAATAAAGGCAGCTTGTATTGGTTGCCAACAGGCCCTTATACAGTGATTCGAGTGAAAAAGACAACCCATTCTTCACAAAAATAATTTATTTTAACACATTTTTCCATTATTCTTATTTTTTATTTTAGCTTTTCTCTTCACATTTTTTAGTAAACAAAAAAAGCACAAACAAAATCTCAACGTGTTTCGACAGAGTCTTAATCATGAGTAAACTTAATTTGATACAGAGTAACACCCCTTTTTTTTTTTACACTCAATTCTCCACAGGCGATTAATCACCTTTACGTCACAAACCTTCAATTGACAATCAGAACAATCAAAAACAACCAAAATTAATAAGTAATTAGGTACAGAAAAGACAACAGAAGGCAGAAGACCATACTTTTTATATTATTTTAAACACTCAATCTGTACGTCAACACAAAACTTTTCATACCACTAAATATTCTTTTACTAAGTTACTTTTTTCTTTTTACTCTGCAACTTGAATAATGAACAGAGGTATATACTGTATACATACAAACATACATTCCACAAAAAATACCCATATTTAAAGTCTTCATTAAGGCCATGTGGTGGAACAGAATTAAAAAATATATCACAAAAGTTTCCCTTCTCAAGAGTTGTTTGTCAGCTGAGCCATCTCTTAAAAGGTGATTAATCACCTGTGGAAAATTGAGTGTATAAAAAAGGGGTGTTCCTCTGTATCAAATTAAGTCTACTCATGAGTAAGACGAAACACGCTGAGATTTTGTTTGTGCTTTTTTGTTTTCTAAAAAATATTTGAAGAGAAAAGCTAAAATAAAAAATAAGAATAATGGGAACAATTTGTTAAAATTGGTTAAAATTCAGCGCAATAGACAATGCAGCCATGCTCCAGTCACAAAAGCTATCCCTACTATCAACACATTAATATCCATAATTCTATTTATTTAACAGTTGGCATTTAAAAACTTTAGACACGAAGTTGTTACATGTCTTGCATCCCTAAAAAATGAAAAAGTAAACATTTTTAAAATCATTACTGAATTAAACATTTTACCAGCGTTGAAAAATCTATATGTAGCGATCAATTATATATATATATATATATATATATATATATATATATATATACACACACACACACAGTATATATAGCACTGTATTCATCCTATTTTTTCCTTTTCAAGCTCAAGTAAAAAACGTTTGTGTTTTTGCTTTCATCACTTAGTTTAGGTTTATCAGAGGTACATGAATTAAAACTGTACCTCTAAACCTAAGTGAATTCATGCAAATCATGAAGGATTGCCATACAATTTAACATAATTAAACAAAGCAACGTCTTCCTCTTAACTTAGCAATAACTGAACTATGCAATTTACAGGAATATAAACAAACAACCAATGCATAAAAAATAAGTTTATTTCAGAGATAGTCTCGTTTAGAAAATCTGGAACCTGGTTGCCGGTCTGAAAAGTAACTGGAATCTCTGTACTTGTTCAGATTAGCCT
This sequence comes from Acipenser ruthenus, assembly GCF_902713425.1. NCBI lineage: Eukaryota > Metazoa > Chordata > Actinopteri > Acipenseriformes > Acipenseridae > Acipenser > Acipenser ruthenus. The sequence continues at coordinate 8,050 of NW_026708724.1, forward strand.
GGCCTAAATGAATCACATTTCAAGACATTAATTTTCAAGATCTCCAATGAGTTTTTGTTTTCTTGGGAAACTACAACATAATTAATTTACTGAACTGATCTGAGTGGAATGGAACTGCTGATTGAAGAAATTCAGAGACTGACAGATGATAATTATAGTAAAAGGCTGTTTTATGAGATAAGAAACAGGTTTATCCATTGTGCCAATTGTGCTGCACTGTGTGTTGGTTTTGTGATGTGGAAGCCGAGGGCTTAGGACCACCATACTCCTTTCATGTGTGACTTAAACTGGATTTGAAGTCAAGCATTCAGAGATGTAGTGTGTGTGTATTACCAACACACCTATTTCCATTAATATTCTGCATTTTGACAGGTTTGGTAAACTTAATTTGTTGACTCTAAAACAAGTATGTCGGTACATCACACGCCATTACAAAATAAGAGCCGAACTGTACATGTAAAAATGTAAGTCTGACATACCTATATACTCAACAACAGACAAAGGATAACAGTTAGATGTATGTGTGACATACACAATATGTAAGCCCCACTATATTCCACAGCAGGGAATAATAAGGCAAACAAATTAGTTTAAATAGTATCAGTGATGTGTAATTTTTCAATAACTTCAGGACGTGTGATGCAAGCTAACTGCAGTCTGTATTACTTCTTCGTCTTCGCTGACAGCAGTGTCCAGGTCCTTGTCTTTGTGCTCCACTTGTTGTTCTTTCACAAACTCCTCCTGTATCCTCTCCAGCTCCTGCAGCTCGGCTGTCAGCCTCTCCATGTGAAACTCTCGTCTGTTCTTCAGCAGCTTCATAGGGAAGGGATTCATATCATTAAATGCTATGTTCATTAGTTTCCTAAAGACAGAAGATACAGAGAAAACAAAATGCCACTGATGAAACAACTGCAAAGTTAAAGGACCTGGGAACTCTGCATTTTTCCCCCTTTCAAAAAATACACAAATAAATAAATAAACAATAAAGTATGGGCCTGCCAAAATTAAATTCATAAAAAGACACAAAAAGACAAACATACACACTTGAGAAACAATGCAGTTTTTTTTTAATTTAGTCATTGCCAATTATTTTTTATTATTTTCTCCCCAATTTGGAATGGCCGAAGCGTGTGCCGTCAGCCGACCCCTTTTTTTCACACTGCGGACTCGCCATGCAGCCACCCAAGAGCTACAGCGTCGGAGGACAACGCAGCTCTTGGGCAGCTAACAGGCAAGCCTGCAGGCACCCAGCCAGACTACAGGGGTCGCTGGTGCGCGGTGAGCCGATGACGCCCTGGCCGACCTAACCCTCCCTCCCCCCCGGGCGGCGCTCGGCCAATTGAGTGTCGCCACCTGGAAGCTCCTGTCCTCGGTCGGCAAAGGAATAGCCTGGACATGAACTTGCGATGTCCAGACTATAGGGCACATCCTGCACTCCATGTGGAGCGCCTTTACTGGATGCGCCTCTCGGGAGCCTCACACAGTTCAAACAGGAACAAAAAATTTAAGTCTGACATACAAAGTTGTTACTTGCTAATTTTATAACATAATTGTTTAGATATTGAACCCATTAACTTCTACAGTGTATCAATCTTCAGGTGGTCCAAATCAGTCAATGGCCCCCTGTCTCTGCACAGCCGGCACTGCTTGGATTCTTGTCTAATACTGAAGCATGAATGGCTGCATCTAAATGAATGTGTTTGTATTTCAGGTTTAGTGGCTGGACAGAGGAGAAACATGGTGATTGGATCAATAATTCCAATGAAAAGGCTTTGAGAACTAAATGGAAACATATTTCTGCTGCTTTACAGTCATTGTGAGAAAGCTCTGCCAAATTATTATCATATAATCCCAGTTATTTCACTGAAAATCAAGAGAAAGCAGACTGATTGATCCAGTTCCGTACTACAGTATAACAGAAAATAAATGTTTTCAGTAAATAAAAGGCAACAGAACCTTGGAATTATTCATCGTTAGGATAACTTATTTTTACTACTAAGACCTAATGGCAAGAAAATACTGTTTTTAATAGTATCTTAAACGGCTGGTTTCACAAACTACAATTAGCACTAATTTTGGACTACCTTACCTAAGATAACAATAGGTAGTCCAGGATTAGTGCTAAACAGGGCCTGTGAAACCAGCCAATTGACCTACCAGTTAAATTGTTCAAAACTTTAATAATCTGCTTGGAAACTGTTCATTAAGACGTTAATTCACGTTTTAAGTAATACAGTGTCCCCTTCAAATATGTTAAAGGAGAGATTCGGAAATAACATTCAAACCTATACGCGAGTAAATACCATCCTAACTCCTAACGTTCAAAAAAAAAGAAAAAAGAAAAAAAATAACAATAATATATATATATATATATATATATATATATATATATATATATATATATATATATATATATATATATACATACATAAGTGCGGATACATAAGTCCAATAATTGCATGCCCCGGTAGCTCCGATATGGAGTCTTGCATGCCCCGCTAGCTACGATATGGAGTCTTTCCATCCACCTCCGGTTGCTTCATTCCGGAGGTGCATGCAATATATATATATATATATATATATATATATATATATATATATATATATATATATATATATATATATATATTTGCATGCCCCGGTAGCTAAAAGCTTAGTTACTGCTCTGGGCAAAACCAACGCCCTTGGCCAGTATACAATATTTTTCTCTATGCATTCTTTTCTGTTGAGCACTCCTGACACCGTTGAAACGGTGAGTCTCAGGTCGCCTGCGGATACATAAGTCCAATCATTGCGTCTGAACCTGGTGTGTAATCCCAAGGTAACTGCTCACTTTTAACACGATTTAAGACGTTAATTCACGTTTTAAGTAATACAGTGTCCCCTTCAAACATGTTAAAGGAGAGATTCGGAAATAACATTCAAACCTATGCGCGAGTAAATACCATCCTAACTCCTAACATCCCAAAAAAAAAAAAGAAAAAAGAAAAAAATTACAATAATATATATATATATATATATATATATATATATATATATATATATATATATATATATATATATATATATATAATTGCATGCCCCGTTAGCTCCGATATGGAGTCTTGCATGCCCCGCTAGCTACGATATGGAGTCTTTCCATCCACCTCCGGTTGCTTCATTCCGGAGGTGCATGCTATATATATATATATATATATATATATATATATATATATATATATATATATATATATATATATATATATAATTGCATGCCCCGGTAGCTCCGATATGGAGTCTTGCATGCCCCGCTAGCTACGATATGGAGTCTTTCCATCCACCTCCGGTTGCTTCATTCCGGAGGTGCATAATATATATATATATATATATATATATATATATTTGCATGCCCCGGTAGCTAAAAGCTTAGTTACGGCTCTGGCCAAAACCAACGCCCTTGGCCAGTATACAATATTTTTCTCTATGCATTCTTTTCTGTTGAGCACTCCTGACACCGTTGAAACGGTTAGTCTCAGGTCGCCTGCGGATACATAAGTCCAATCATTGCGTCTGAACCTGGTGTGTAATCCCAAGGTAACTGCTCACTTTTAACACGATTTAAGACGTTAATTCACGTTTTAAGTAATACAGTGTCCCCTTCAAACATGTTAACGGAGAGATTCGGAAATAACATTCAAACCTATGCGCGAGTAAATACCATCCTAACTCCTAACGTCCAAAAAAAAAAAAGAAAAAAGAAAAAAATAACAATAATATATATATATATATATATATATATATATATATATATATATATAATTGCATGCCCCGGTAGCTCCGATATGGAGTCTTGCATGCCCCGCTAGCTACGATATGGAGTCTTTCCATCCACCTCCGGTTGCTTCATTCCGGAGGTGCATAATATATATATATTTTTATATATATATATATATATATATATATATATATATATATATATATATATATTTGCATGCCCCGGTAGCTAAAAGCTTAGTTACGGCTCTGGGCAAAACCAACGCCCTTGGCCAGTATACAATATTTTTCTGTATGCATTCTTTTCTGTTGAGCACTCCTGACACCGTTGAAACGGTGAGTCTCAGGTCGCCTGCGGATACATAAGTCCAATCATTGCGTCTGAACCTGGTGTGTAATCCCAAGGTAACTGCTCACTTTTAACACGATTTAAGACGTTAATTCACGTTTTAAGTAATACAGTGTCCCCTTCAAACATGTTAAAGGAGAGATTCGGAAATAACATTCAAACCTATGCGCGAGTAAATACCATCCTAACTCCTAACGTCCAAAAAAAAAAGAAAAAAGAAAAAATTAACAATAATATATTGTAGCGAGCACAGGGATTAACGGAGACACGCACACAATAGGTCTTTTAGGTAATGCAGTTTAATAAGCAGCTAACAGCACGTCAGCGCCCTCCTCGAACACACACACACAGCCCTTCCCCACCCCAGAGCACTACTCTGCCTCTCAGGGTGACATTCACATATTTAACAAATAACACAGGAAGGGTAATAACAATTACAGGGAAATGCATGAAACAATACTGGAACTTTTACAGGGACAACAAATAAACACAACAACAATAATTCAGTTTCTCCCCTACCATAGTTCGTACTCCCAGCATCCTCTGCTGCACATTAACCAAATGTAGGGGACTGGCTCCGGGCACAGCGCCTTATTCGCCGACAGGTGGCAACGGCGAGTCAGTCCAGCCGTGCCCGTTACAATATATATATATATATATATAATTGCATGCCCCGGTAGCTCCGATATGGAGTCTTGCATGCCCCGCTAGCTACGATATGGAGTCTTTCCATCCACCTCCGGTTGCTTCATTCCGGAGGTGCATGCAATATATATATATATATATATATATTTGCATGCCCCGGTAGCTAAAAGCTTAGTTACGGCTCTGGGCAAAACCAACGCCCTTGGCCAGTATACAATATTTTTCTCTATGCATTCTTTTCTGTTGAGCACTCCTGACACCGTTGAAACGGTGAGTCTCAGGTCGCCTGCGGATACATAAGTCCAATCATTGCGTCTGAACCTGGTGTGTAATCCCAAGGTAACTGCTCACTTTTAACACGATTTAAGACGTTAATTCACGTTTTAAGTAATACAGTGTCCCCTTCAAACATGTTAAAGGAGAGATTCGGAAATAACATTCAAACCTATGCGCGAGTAAATACCATCCTAACTCCTAACGTCCAAAAAAAAAAAGAAAAAAGAAAAAAATAAGAATAATATATATATATATATATATAAGAGTCTTGCATGCCCCGCTAGCTACGATTTGGAGTCTTTCCATCCACCTCTGGTTGCTTCATTCCGGAGGTGCATGCAATATATATATATATATATATATATATATATATATATATATATATATATATATATATATATATTTGCATGCCCCGGTAGCTAAAAGCTTAGTTACGGCTCTGGGTTAATTCACGTTTTAAGTAATACAGTGTCCCCTTCAAACATGTTAAAGGAGAGATTCGGAAATAACATTCAAACCTATGCGCGAGTAAATACCATCCTAACTCCTAACATCCAAAAAAAAGAAAAAAGAAAAAAATAACAATAAAAAAAAAAATATATATATATATATATATATATATATATATATATATATTTGCATGCCCCGGTTTCTACGATATGGAGTCTTGTATGCCCCGCTAGCTACGGTATGGAGTCTTTCCATCCACCTCCGGTTGCTTCATTCCGGAGGTGCATGCAATATATATATATATATATATATATATATATATATATATATATATATATATATATATATATATATATATATGTCACGGGTGACAAAAGTGTATGTGATTTATTGAATTATATTGTTGTGATTTTTAGAATGTTTTATTTATTTTTCCTTTTTTCACATTGTGTTGTTGGAATGATTTAATTTAAGCACGTTATTGATGTATTGATTTATTTTGTTTTTTACGTTTTCGTACACACGCTGTGTTACCTGTTCCTATGGCAACGTCATCGGTGTCTATAGCTTGAAATCACTGTTTGGATCGCAGGTGTGGGCAATAATTTAATCAGCTGTTCACTATAAAGAGGGAGTAAAAAAGAGGATAGAGACGCAGTTCGAGAGACGTAGTTCGGGAGACGCAGTTCAGAAAATGAGTTCAGAAAACAAAGTGAATAAACGAAGTTAGAACAAGGTGGAACGAAAAGAAAGAGGAAGAAACAAGATAGGGAGAAAGCAGAATGCGGGGATAGAGAATAGAACAACACGAATATAAGACTAAAAGCAAGTAGATCGGAGTGTTGCAGGTAGCAGCACGGGACACTTGGTGTACTGGGAACGAGACTAAAGAGAAATCGGGACGTGAGGAGTTGAAGACGACCAGCTGAGCGGCGTTGGTTGGAGAGAAGTGAAAAGCACGAGCACTTTGAGAGCGAGAGCAGCCCGAGACGCTGGATTGGGAGTTGTGGGTCGTCATCCACCAGTTAAGTGTTTTGTTGTGGTGCATTATGCTTGAACTGCAGTAGTCACACACCTTCTCATTGAGCTATTGTTACTTTTTATTATAACTTATTAGCGGAGTCTTTTCCCTGTTCCCTGCTTTACATTACAGCCAGAATTAAACTGATGCAGGGCTGTATTTTACTGCTACAAATGCTGGTAGATTATACTTGGCTGCTAAATTGTATCTGCTGCTAAAATTATATAACGCTGCTAGAATGTATCTGTTGCTAAACTACATAAAGCTGCTAGGTTGTATATGCTGCTAGGTTATATCTGTTACTAGATTATACTGTATTGATACATAGATCTAGATATGTGTATTGATATATGGTTATAGATATGTGTTTGTGATTAATTTTAATTAGTAATTTGCTTAATAGTAATCTCTCTGTTTTATTATACTATTTTAATTTGTTGTATAAATTAGCAGATGAATTGAAATGTCTTGAAGTGCACTGATCTTTTGCTTTATTTTTATTAGGAAACCTGTGTCGTGTGCAATATCTTATTTTAGATCGAAACTGGAGGCCCTGCTCGGTTGCAGATTGAAACATTCTTTCTCCACTCAATTGACTTTGGGGAAGGCTTGGTGTTATTAGTCTGTTGGCTTGGACTCAGTGGTGGAGTGGCGCCCCCTGTTGGGGAAAGGGATAATTGAGCAGTTTTGAAATTTGGGGTGGCAGGAGATTGGAACCACGTCCCCTACTGACAATCCAGCCAGGGCAAGTGCAATATTGAATAAGGACTGGTCATGCACATTTTACTGTATTACTTTGACTTTTCTTGTTAGTGACGAGGTGTGCTATATTAATGCCAAGTTTTGACTATTTCCTGTTTTTAATAAAGAATTGCATATTGCTACTTCTCTGTGTTCTTTGATGTGGGCTAGTTGCGGTCCCCCTTTGTTGATAATATGAACCTGTGTCAATGAAAGTAGAAGGTAATTATAATAGAACAGAATTCCTTATTTTCTTTAAACATAAGGTGGCGTAGTCTGGCTATTTATTTCGGGGGCGCGACATATATAAAGGCCTCTGGGCAAAACCAAAGCCCTTGGCCAGTATACAATATTTTCCTCTATGCATTCTTTTCTGTTGACCACTCCTGACACCGTTGAAACGGTGAGTCTCAGGTCGCCTGCGGATACAGAAGTCCAATCATTGCGTCTGAACCTGGTTTGTAATCCCAAGGTAACTGCTCACTTTTAACACGATTTAAGACGTTAATTCACGTTTTAAGTAATACAGTGTCCCCTTCAGACATGTTAAAGGAGAGATTCGGAAATAACATTCAAACCTATGCGCGAGTAAATACCATCCTAACTTTTAACATCCAAAGAAAAAATAAAAAAAAATAACAATATATATATAAATATATATAATTGCATGCCTACGATAGCTACGATATGGAGTCTTTCCATCCACCTCCGGTTGCTTCATTCCGGAGGTGCATGCAATATATATATTTGCATGCCCCGGTAGCTAAAAGCTTAGTTACGGCTCTGGGCAAAATCAACGCCCTTGGCCAGTATACTACTATGCATTCGTATCTAGCGGTATATCGTAGCTAGCGGTATACCGGCTCTTAAGGTAGCTTGTGTTGGAGCAGCAGGACAAGCTCGCCATCCCGCCCGCTGCTTTCCTGCATTACTGCTCACCAAAACACAACGCACCCAGGGGAGAGATACCATGGTAAATAGGTAACCTATTTACCATGGTATCCCTCCCCTGCGGCGGCTCTTGATCTCCGTGAACGCACCCGCTGTCTCCAAACCTTGCAGAGCAGCACATTGAAGCGCTTGAAAACACAGCACAACATTCCCTAATAACACTTGCAATGCATTATGACTTCAAAGGTATGACTTTAAGTCTATGACATTATTATTTATTGATTTTATTTTGTTTTATTTCTTTGATCACCAACTGCCACGACAACACACTCGTTTTTTTTATGCAGTACTCCTGACGAACTTCACCCATTGCCCGCATCGTACCGGCTCTTAAGGTAGCTTGTGTTGGAGCAGCAGGACAAGCTCGCCATCCCGCCCGCTGCTTTCCTGCATTATTGCTCACGAAAACACAACGCACCCAGGGGAGAGATACCTATTTACCATGGTATCCCTCCCCTGCGGCGGCTGCTCTTGATCTCCGGCTGCTCATGATCTCCGTGAACGCACCCGCTGTCTCCAAACCTTGCAGAGCAGCACATTGAAGCGCTTGAAAACACAGCACAACATTCCCTAATAACACTTGCAATGCATTATGACTTCAAAGGTATGACTTTAAGTCTATGACATTATTATTTATTGATTTTATTTTGTTTTATTTCTTTGATCACCAACTGCCACGACAACACACTCGTTTTTTTTATGCAGTACTCCTGACGAACTTCACCCATTGCCCGCATCGTACCGGCTCTTAAGGTAGCTTGTGTTGGAGCAGCAGGACAAGCTCGCCATCCCGCCCGCTGCTTTCCTGCATTATTGCTCACGAAAACACAACGCACCCAGGGGAGAGATACCATGGTAAATAGGTAACCTATTTACCATGGTATCCCTCCCCTGCGGCGGCTGCTCTTGATCTCCGGCTGCTCATGATCTCCGTGAACGCACGCGCTGTCTCCAAACCTTGCAGAGCAGCACATTGAAGCGCTTGAAAACACAGCACAACATTCCCTAATAACACTTGCAATGCATTATGACTTCAAAGGTATGACTTTAAGTCTATGACATTATTATTTATTGATTTTATTTTGTTTTATTTCTTTGATCACCAACTGCCACGACAACACACTCGTTTTTTTATGCAGTACTCCTGACGAACTTCACCCATTGCCCGCATCGTACCGGCTCTTAAGGTAGCTTGTGTTGGAGCAGCAGGACAAGCTCGCCATCCCGCCCGCTGCTTTCCTGCATTACTGCTCACCAAAACCGTTCGCCGAAACAAAAATAGGTAAATAGGTAACCTATTTACCATGGTATCTCTCCCCTGGGTGCCTTGTGTTTTGCGCCGGCTGCTCTTGATCTCCGTGAACGCACCCGCTGTCTCCAAACCTTGCAGAGCAGCACATTGAAGCGCTTGAAAACACAGCACAACATTCCCTAATAACACTTATAATGCATTATGACTTCAAAGGTATGACTTTAAGTCTATGACATTATTATTTATTGATTTTATTTTGTTTTGTTTTATTTCTTTGATCACCAACTGCCACGACAACACACTCGTTTTTTTATGCAGTACTCCTGACGAACTTCACCCATTGCCCGCATCGTACCGGCTCTTAAGGTAGCTTGTGATGGAGCAGCAGGACAAGCTCGCCATCCCGCCCGCTGCTTTCCTGCATTACTGCTCACCAAAACACAACGCACCCAGGGGAGAGATACCATGGTAAATAGGTAACCTATTTACCATGGTATCCCTCCCCTGCGGCGGCTGCTCTTGATCTCCGGCTGCTCATGATCTCCGTGAACGCACCCGCTGTCTCCAAACCTTGCAGAGCAGCACATTGAAGCGCTTGAAAACACAGCACAACATTCCCTAATAACACTTATAATGCATTATGACTTCAAAGGTATGACTTTAAGTCTATGACATTATTATTTATTGATTTTATTTTGTTTTGTTTTATTTCTTTGATCACCAACTGCCACGACAACACACTCGTTTTTTTATGCAGTACTCCTGACGAACTTCACCCATTGCCCGCATCGTACCGGCTCTTAAGGTAGCTTGTGTTGGAGCAGCAGGACAAGCTCGCCATCCCGCCCGCTGCTTTCCTGCATTATTGCTCACGAAAACACAACGCACCCAGGGGAGAGATACCATGGTAAATAGGTAACCTATTTACCATGGTATCCCTCCCCTGCGGCGGCTGCTCTTGATCTCCGGCTGCTCATGATCTCCGTGAACGCACCCGCTGTCTCCAAACCTTGCAGAGCAGCACATTGAAGCGCTTGAAAACACAGCACAACATTCCCTAATAACACTTGCAATGCATTATGACTTCAAAGGTATGACTTTAAGTCTATGACATTATTATTTATTGATTTTATTTTGTTTTATTTCTTTGATCACCAACTGCCACGACAACACACTCGTTTTTTTTATGCAGTACTCCTGACGAACTTCACCCATTGCCCGCATCGTACCGGCTCTTAAGGTAGCTTGTGTTGGAGCAGCAGGACAAGCTCGCCATCCCGCCCGCTGCTTTCCTGCATTATTGCTCACGAAAACACAACGCACCCAGGGGAGAGATACCATGGTAAATAGGTAACCTATTTACCATGGTATCCCTCCCCTGCGGCGGCTGCTCTTGATCTCCGGCTGCTCATGATCTCCGTGAACGCACCCGCTGTCTCCAAACCTTGCAGAGCAGCACATTGAAGCGCTTGAAAACACAGCACAACATTCCCTAATAACACTTATAATGCATTATGACTTCAAAGGTATAGCTTTAAGTCTATGACATTATTATTTATTGATTTTATTTTGTTTTATTTCTTTGATCACCAACTGCCACGACAACACACTCGTTTTTTTATGCAGTACTCCTGACGAACTTCACCCATTGCCCGCATCGTATCGGCTCTTAAGGTAGCTTGTGTTGGAGCAGCAGGACAAGCTCGCCATCCCGCCCGCTGCTTTCCTGCATTACGGCTCACCAAAACCGTTCGCCGAAACAAAAATAGCTAAATAGGTAACCTATTTACCATGGTATCTCTCCCCTGGGCGCCTTGTGTTTTGCGCCGGCTGCTCTTGATCTCCGTGAACGCACCCGCTGTCTCCAAACCTTGCAGAGCAGCACATTGAAGCGCTTGAAAACACAGCACAACATTCCCTAATAACACTTATAATGCATTATGACTTCAAAGGTATGACTTTAAGTCTATGACATTATTATTTATTGATTTTATTTTGTTTTGTTTTATTTCTTTGATCACCAACTGCCACGACAACACACTCGTTTTTTTATGCAGTACTCCTGACGAACTTCACCCATTGCCCGCATCGTACCGGCTCTTAAGGTAGCTTGTGATGGAGCAGCAGGACAAGCTCGCCATCCCGCCCGCTGCTTTCCTGCATTATTGCTCACCAAAACACAACACACCCAGGGGAGAGATACCATGGTAAATAGGTAACCTATTTACCATGGTATCCCTCCCCTGCGGCGGCTGCTCTTGATCTCCGGCTGCTATTGATCTCCGTGAACGCACCCGCTGTCTCCAAACCTTGCAGAGCAGCACATTGAAGCGCTTGAAAACACAGCACAACATTCCCTAATAACACTTATAATGCATTATGACTTCAAAGGTATGACTTTAAGTCTATGACATTATTATTTATTGATTTTATTTTGTTTTGTTTTATTTCTTTGATCACCAACTGCCACGACAACACACTCGTTTTTTATGCAGTACTCCTGACGAACTTCACCCATTGCCCGCATCGTACCGGCTCTTAAGGTAGCTTGTGTTGGAGCAGCAGGACAAGCTCGCCATCACGCCCGCTGCTTTCCTGCTTTATTGCTCACGAAAACACAACGCACCCAGGGGAGAGATACCATGGTAAATAGGTAACCTATTTACCATGGTATCCCTCCCCTGCGGCGGCTGCTCTTGATCTCCGGCTGCTCATGATCTCCGTGAACGCACCCGCTGTCTCCAAACCTTGCAGAGCAGCACATTGAAGCGCTTGAAAACACAGCACAACATTCCCTAATAACACTTGCAATGCATTATGACTTCAAAGGTATGACTTTAAGTCTATGACATTATTATTTATTGATTTTATTTTGTTTTATTTCTTTGATCACCAACTGCCACGACAACACACTCGTTTTTTTTATGCAGTACTCCTGACGAACTTCACCCATTGCCCGCATCGTACCGGCTCTTAAGGTAGCTTGTGTTGGAGCAGCAGGACAAGCTCGCCATCCCGCCCGCTGCTTTCCTGCATTATTGCTCACGAAAACACAACGCACCCAGGGGAGAGATACCATGGTAAATAGGTAACCTATTTACCATGGTATCCCTCCCCTGCGGCGGCTGCTCTTGATCTCCGGCTGCTCTTGATCTCCGTGAACGCACCCGCTGTCTCCAAACCTTGCAGAGCAGCACATTGAAGCGCTTGAAAACACAGCACAACATTCCCTAATAACACTTGCAATGCATTATGACTTCAAAGGTATGACTTTAAGTCTATGACATTATTATTTATTGATTTTATTTTGTTTTATTTCTTTGATCACCAACTGCCACGACAACACACTCGTTTTTTTATGCAGTACTCCTGACGAACTTCACCCATTGCCCGCATCGTACCGGCTCTTAAGGTAGCTTGTGTTGGAGCAGCAGGACAAGCTCGCCATCACGCCCGCTGCTTTCCTGCTTTATTGCTCACGAAAACACAACGCACCCAGGGGAGAGATACCATGGTAAATAGGTAACCTATTTACCATGGTATCCCTCCCCTGCGGCGGCTGCTCTTGATCTCCGGCTGCTCATGATCTCCGTGAACGCACCCGCTGTCTCCAAACCTTGCAGAGCAGCACATTGAAGCGCTTGAAAACACAGCACAACATTCCCTAATAACACTTATAATGCATTATGACTTCAAAGGTATGACTTTAAGTCTATGACATTATTATTTATTGATTTTATTTTGTTTTGTTTTATTTCTTTGATCACCAACTGCCACGACAACACACTCGTTTTTTTATGCAGTACTCCTGACGAACTTCACCCATTGCCCGCATCGTACCGGCTCTTAAGGTAGCTTGTGATGGAGCAGCAGGACAAGCTCGCCATCCCGCCCGCTGCTTTCCTGCATTACTGCTCACCAAAACACAACGCACCCAGGGGAGAGATACCATGGTAAATAAGTAACCTATTTACCATGGTAACCCTCCCCTGCGGCGGCTGCTCTTGATCTCCGGCTGCTCTTGATCTCCGTGAACGCACGCGCTGTCTCCAAACCTTGCAGAGCAGCACATTGAAGCGCTTGAAAACACAGCACAACATTCCCTAATAACACTTGCAATGCATTATGACTTCAAAGGTATGACTTTAAGTCTATGACATTATTATTTATTGATTTTATTTTGTTTTATTTCTTTGATCACCAACTGCCACGACAACACACTCGTTTTTTTATGCAGTACTCCTGACGAACTTCACCCATTGCCCGCATCGTACCGGCTCTTAAGGTAGCTTGTGTTGGAGCAGCAGGACAAGCTCGCCATCCCGCCCGCTGCTTTCCTGCATTATTGCTCACGAAAACACAACGCACCCAGGGGAGAGATACCATGGTAAATAGGTAACCTTTTTACCATGGTATCCCTCCCCTGCGGCGGCTGCTCTTGATCTCCGGCTGCTCATGATCTCCGTGAACGCACCCGCTGTCTCCAAACCTTGCAGAGCAGCACATTGAAGCGCTTGAAAACACAGCACAACATTCCCTAATAACACTTGCAATGCATTATGACTTCAAAGGTATGACTTTAAGTCTATGACATTATTATTTATTGATTTTATTTTGTTTTATTTCTTTGATCACCAACTGCCACGACAACACACTCGTTTTTTTATGCAGTACTCCTGACGAACTTCACCCATTGCCCGCATCGTACCGGCTCTTAAGGTAGCTTGTGTTGGAGCAGCAGGACAAGCTCGCCATCCCGCCCGCTGCTTTCCTGCATTATTGCTCACGAAAACACAACGCACCCAGGGGAGAGATACCATGGTAAATAGGTAACCTATTTACTATGGTATCCCTCCCCTGCGGCGGCTGCTCTTGATCTCCGGCTGCTCATGATCTCCGTGAACGCACCCGCTGTCTCCAAACCTTGCAGAGCAGCACATTGAAGCGCTTGAAAACACAGCACAACATTCCCTAATAACACTTGCAATGCATTATGACTTCAAAGGTATGACTTTAAGTCTATGACATTATTATTTATTGATTTTATTTTGTTTTATTTCTTTGATCACCAACTGCCACGACAACACACTCGTTTTTTTATGCAGTACTCCTGACGAACTTCACCCATTGCCCGCATCGTACCGGCTCTTAAGGTAGCTTGTGTTGGAGCAGCAGGACAAGCTCGCCATCCCGCCCGCTGCTTTCCTGCATTATTGCTCACGAAAACACAACGCACCCAGGGGAGAGATACCATGGTAAATAGGTAACCTATTTACCATGGTATCCCTCCCCTGCGGCGGCTGCTCTTGATCTCCGGCTGCTCATGATCTCCGTGAACGCACCCGCTGTCTCCAAACCTTGCAGAGCAGCACATTGAAGCGCTTGAAAACACAGCACAACATTCCCTAATAACACTTGCAATGCATTATGACTTCAAAGGTATGACTTTAAGTCTATGACATTATTATTTATTGATTTTATTTTGTTTTATTTCTTTGATCACCAACTGCCACGACAACACACTCGTTTTTTTATGCAGTACTCCTGACGAACTTCACCCATTGCCCGCATCGTACCGGCTCTTAAGGTAGCTTGTGTTGGAGCAGCAGGACAAGCTCGCCATCCCGCCCGCTGCTTTCCTGCATTATTGCTCACGAAAACACAACGCACCCAGGGGAGAGATACCATGGTAAATAGGTAACCTATTTACCATGGTATCCCTCCCCTGCGGCGGCTGCTCTTGATCTCCGGCTGCTCATGATCTCCGTGAACGCACCCGCTGTCTCCAAACCTTGCAGAGCAGCACATTGAAGCGCTTGAAAACACAGCACAACATTCCCTAATAACACTTGCAATGCATTATGACTTCAAAGGTATGACTTTAAGTCTATGACATTATTATTTATTGATTTTATTTTGTTTTATTTCTTTGATCACCAACTGCCACGACAACACACTCGTTTTTTTTATGCAGTACTCCTGACGAACTTCACCCATTGCCCGCATCGTACCGGCTCTTAAGGTAGCTTGTGTTGGAGCAGCAGGACAAGCTCGCCATCCCGCCCGCTGCTTTCCTGCATTATTGCTCACGAAAACACAACGCACCCAGGGGAGAGATACCATGGTAAATAGGTAACCTATTTCCCATGGTATCCCTCCCCTGCGGCGGCTGCTCTTGATCTCCGGCTGCTCATGATCTCCGTGAACGCACCCGCTGTCTCCAAACCTTGCAGAGCAGCACATTGAAGCGCTTGAAAACACAGCACAACATTCCCTAATAACACTTGCAATGCATTATGACTTCAAAGGTATGACTTTAAGTCTATGACATTATTATTTATTGATTTTATTTTGTTTTATTTCTTTGATCACCAACTGCCACGACAACACACTCGTTTTTTTTATGCAGTACTCCTGACGAACTTCACCCATTGCCCGCATCGTACCGGCTCTTAAGGTAGCTTGTGTTGGAGCAGCAGGACAAGCTCGCCATCCCGCCCGCTGCTTTCCTGCATTATTGCTCACGAAAACACAACGCACCCAGGGGAGAGATACCATGGTAAATAGGTAACCTATTTCCCATGGTATCCCTCCCCTGCGGCGGCTGCTCTTGATCTCCGGCTGCTCATGATCTCCGTGAACGCACCCGCTGTCTCCAAACCTTGCAGAGCAGCACATTGAAGCGCTTGAAAACACAGCACAACATTCCCTAATAACACTTGCAATGCATTATGACTTCAAAGGTATGACTTTAAGTCTATGACATTATTATTTATTGATTTTATTTTGTTTTATTTCTTTGATCACCAACTGCCACGACAACACACTCGTTTTTTTTATGCAGTACTCCTGACGAACTTCACCCATTGCCCGCATCGTACCGGCTCTTAAGGTAGCTTGTGTTGGAGCAGCAGGACAAGCTCGCCATCCCGCCCGCTGCTTTCCTGCATTATTGCTCACGAAAACACAACGCACCCAGGGGAGAGATACCATGGTAAATAGGTAACCTATTTACCATGGTATCCCTCCCCTGCGGCGGCTGCTCTTGATCTCCGGCTGCTCATGATCTCCGTGAACGCACCCGCTGTCTCCAAACCTTGCAGAGCAGCACATTGAAGCGCTTGAAAACACAGCACAACATTCCCTAATAACACTTGCAATGCATTATGACTTCAAAGGTATGACTTTAAGTCTATGACATTATTATTTATTGATTTTATTTTGTTTTATTTCTTTGATCACCAACTGCCACGACAACACACTCGTTTTTTTTATGCAGTACTCCTGACGAACTTCACCCATTGCCCGCATCGTACCGGCTCTTAAGGTAGCTTGTGTTGGAGCAGCAGGACAAGCTCGCCATCCCGCCCGCTGCTTTCCTGCATTATTGCTCACGAAAACACAACGCACCCAGGGGAGAGATACCATGGTAAATAGGTAACCTATTTACCATGGTATCCCTCCCCTGCGGCGGCTGCTCTTGATCTCCGGCTGCTCATGATCTCCGTGAACGCACCCGCTGTCTCCAAACCTTGCAGAGCAGCACATTGAAGCGCTTGAAAACACAGCACAACATTCCCTAATAACACTTGCAATGCATTATGACTTCAAAGGTATGACTTTAAGTCTATGACATTATTATTTATTGATTTGATTTTGTTTTATTTCTTTGATCACCAACTGCCACGACAACACACTCGTTTTTTTTATGCAGTACTCCTGACGAACTTCACCCATTGCCCGCATCGTACCGGCTCTTAAGGTAGCTTGTGTTGGAGCAGCAGGACAAGCTCGCCATCCCGCCCGCTGCTTTCCTGCATTATTGCTCACGAAAACACAACGCACCCAGGGGAGAGATACCATGGTAAATAGGTAACCTATTTACCATGGTATCCCTCCCCTGCGGCGGCTGCTCTTGATCTCCGGCTGCTCATGATCTCCGTGAACGCACCCGCTGTCTCCAAACCTTGCAGAGCAGCACATTGAAGCGCTTGAAAACACAGCACAACATTCCCTAATAACACTTGCAATGCATTATGACTTCAAAGGTATGACTTTAAGTCTATGACATTATTATTTATTGATTTTATTTTGTTTTATTTCTTTGATCACCAACTGCCACGACAACACACTCGTTTTTTTTATGCAGTACTCCTGACGAACTTCACCCATTGCCCGCATCGTACCGGCTCTTAAGGTAGCTTGTGTTGGAGCAGCAGGACAAGCTCGCCATCCCGCCCGCTGCTTTCCTGCATTATTGCTCACGAAAACACAACGCACCCAGGGGAGAGATACCATGGTAAATAGGTAACCTATTTACCATGGTATCCCTCCCCTGCGGCGGCTGCTCTTGATCTCCGGCTGCTCATGATCTCCGTGAACGCACCCGCTGTCTCCAAACCTTGCAGAGCAGCACATTGAAGCGCTTGAAAACACAGCACAACATTCCCTAATAACACTTGCAATGCATTATGACTTCAAAGGTATGACTTTAAGTCTATGACATTATTATTTATTGATTTTATTTTGTTTTATTTCTTTGATCACCAACTGCCACGACAACACACTCGTTTTTTTTATGCAGTACTCCTGACGAACTTCACCCATTGCCCGCATCGTACCGGCTCTTAAGGTAGCTTGTGTTGGAGCAGCAGGACAAGCTCGCCATCCCGCCCGCTGCTTTCCTGCATTATTGCTCACGAAAACACAACGCACCCAGGGGAGAGATACCATGGTAAATAGGTAACCTATTTACCATGGTATCCCTCCCCTGCGGCGGCTGCTCTTGATCTCCGGCTGCTCATGATCTCCGTGAACGCACCCGCTGTCTCCAAACCTTGCAGAGCAGCACATTGAAGCGCTTGAAAACACAGCACAACATTCCCTAATAACACTTGCAATGCATTATGACTTCAAAGGTATGACTTTAAGTCTATGACATTATTATTTATTGATTTTATTTTGTTTTATTTCTTTGATCACCAACTGCCACGACAACACACTCGTTTTTTTTATGCAGTACTCCTGACGAACTTCACCCATTGCCCGCATCGTACCGGCTCTTAAGGTAGCTTGTGTTGGAGCAGCAGGACAAGCTCGCCATCCCGCCCGCTGCTTTCCTGCATTATTGCTCACGAAAACACAACGCACCCAGGGGAGAGATACCATGGTAAATAGGTAACCTATTTACCATGGTATCCCTCCCCTGCGGCGGCTGCTCTTGATCTCCGGCTGCTCATGATCTCCGTGAACGCACCCGCTGTCTCCAAACCTTGCAGAGCAGCACATTGAAGCGCTTGAAAACACAGCACAACATTCCCTAATAACACTTGCAATGCATTATGACTTCAAAGGTATGACTTTAAGTCTATGACATTATTATTTATTGATTTTATTTTGTTTTATTTCTTTGATCACCAACTGCCACGACAACACACTCGTTTTTTTTATGCAGTACTCCTGACGAACTTCACCCATTGCCCGCATCGTACCGGCTCTTAAGGTAGCTTGTGTTGGAGCAGCAGGACAAGCTCGCCATCCCGCCCGCTGCTTTCCTGCATTATTGCTCACGAAAACACAACGCACCCAGGGGAGAGATACCATGGTAAATAGGTAACCTATTTACCATGGTATCCCTCCCCTGCGGCGGCTGCTCTTGATCTCCGGCTGCTCATGATCTCCGTGAACGCACCCGCTGTCTCCAAACCTTGCAGAGCAGCACATTGAAGCGCTTGAAAACACAGCACAACATTCCCTAATAACACTTGCAATGCATTATGACTTCAAAGGTATGACTTTAAGTCTATGACATTATTATTTATTGATTTTATTTTGTTTTATTTCTTTGATCACCAACTGCCACGACAACACACTCGTTTTTTTATGCAGTACTCCTGACGAACTTCACCCATTGCCCGCATCGTACCGGCTCTTAAGGTAGCTTGTGTTGGAGCAGCAGGACAAGCTCGCCATCCCGCCCGCTGCTTTCCTGCATTATTGCTCACGAAAACACAACGCACCCAGGGGAGAGATACCACGGTAAATAGGTAACCTATTTAGCATGGTATCCCTCCCCTGCGGCGGCTGCTCTTGATCTCCGGCTGCTCATGATCTCCGTGAACGCACCCGCTGTCTCCAAACCTTGCAGAGCAGCACATTGAAGCGCTTGAAAAGACAGCACAACATTCCCTAATAACACTTGCAATGCATTATGACTTCAAAGGTATGACTTTAAGTCTATGACATTATTATTTATTGATTTTATTTTGTTTTATTTCTTTGATCACCAACTGCCACGACAACACACTCGTTTTTTTTATGCAGTACTCCTGACGAACTTCACCCATTGCCCGCATCGTACCGGCTCTTAAGGTAGCTTGTGTTGGAGCAGCAGGACAAGCTCGCCATCCCGCCCGCTGCTTTCCTGCATTATTGCTCACGAAAACACAACGCACCCAGGGGACGCACCCAGGGGAGAGATACCATGGTAAATAGGTAAAAAGGTTGGAGCAGCAGGACAAGCTCGCCATCCCGCCCGCTGCTTTCCTGCATTATTGCTCACGAAAACACAACGCACCCAGGGGAGAGATACCATGGTAAATAGGTAACCTATTTACCATGGTATCCCTCCCCTGCGGAGGCTGCTCTTGATCTCCGGCTGCTCATGATCTCCGTGAACGCACCCGCTGTCTCCAAACCTTGCAGAGCAGCACATTGAAGCGCTTGAAAACACAGCACAACATTCCCTAATAACACTTGCAATGCATTATGACTTCAAAGGTATGACTTTAAGTCTATGACATTATTATTTATTGATTTTATTTTGTTTTATTTCTTTGATCACCAACTGCCACGACAACACACTCGTTTTTTTATGCAGTACTCCTGACGAACTTCACCCATTGCCCGCATCGTACCGGCTCTTAAGGTAGCTTGTGTTGGAGCAGCAGGACAAGCTCGCCATCCCGCCCGCTGCTTTCCTGCATTATTGCTCACGAAAACACAACGCACCCAGGGGAGAGATACCATGGTAAATAGGTAACCTATTTACCATGGTATCCCTCCCCTGCGGCGGCTGCTCTTGATCTCCGGCTACTCATGATCTCCGTGAACGCACCCGCTGTCTCCAAACCTTGCAGAGCAGCACATTGAAGCGCTTGAAAACACAGCACAACATTCCCTAATAACACTTGCAATGCATTATGACTTCAAAGGTATGACTTTAAGTCTATGACATTATTATTTATTGATTTTATTTTGTTTTATTTCTTTGATCACCAACTGCCACGACAACACACTCGTTTTTTTATGCAGTACTCCTGACGAACTTCACCCATTGCCCGCATCGTACCGGCTCTTAAGGTAGCTTGTGTTGGAGCAGCAGGACAAGCTCGCCATCCCGCCCGCTGCTTTCCTGCATTATTGCTCACGAAAACACAACGCACCCAGGGGAGAGATACCATGGTAAATAGGTAACCTATTTACCATGGTATCCCCCCCCTGCGGCGGCTGCTCTTGATCTCCGGCTGCTCATGATCTCCGTGAACGCACCCGCTGTCTCCAAACCTTGCAGAGCAGCACATTGAAGCGCTTGAAAACACAGCACAACATTCCCTAATAACACTTGCAATGCATTATGACTTCAAAGGTATGACTTTAAGTCTATGACATTATTATTTATTGATTTTATTTTGTTTTATTTCTTTGATCACCAACTGCCACGACAACACACTCGTTTTTTTATGCAGTACTCCTGACGAACTTCACCCATTGCCCGCATCGTACCGGCTCTTAAGGTAGCTTGTGTTGGAGCAGCAGGACAAGCTCGCCATCCCGCCCGCTGCTTTCCTGCATTATTGCTCACGAAAACACAACGCACCCAGGGGAGAGATACCATGGTAAATAGGTAACCTATTTACCATGGTATCCCTCCCCTGCGGCGGCTGCTCTTGATCTCCGGCTGCTCATGATCTCCGTGAACGCACCCGCTGTCTCCAAACCTTGCAGAGCAGCACATTGAAGCGCTTGAAAACACAGCACAACATTCCCTAATAACACTTGCAATGCATTATGACTTCAAAGGTATGACTTTAAGTCTATGACATTATTATTTATTGATTTTATTTTGTTTTATTTCTTTGATCACCAACTGCCACGACAACACACTCGTTTTTTTATGCAGTACTCCTGACGAACTTCACCCATTGCCCGCATCGTACCGGCTCTTAAGGTAGCTTGTGTTGGAGCAGCAGGACAAGCTCGCCATCCCGCCCGCTGCTTTCCTGCATTATTGCTCACGAAAACACAACGCACCCAGGGGAGAGATACCATGGTAAATATGTAACCTATTTACCATGGTATTCCTCCCCTGCGGCGGCTGCTCTTGATCTCCGGCTGCTCATGATCTCCGTGAACGCACCCGCTGTCTCCAAACCTTGCAGAGCAGCACATTGAAGCGCTTGAAAACACAGCACAACATTCCCTAATAACACTTGCAATGCATTATGACTTCAAAGGTATGACTTTAAGTCTATGACATTATTATTTATTGATTTTATTTTGTTTTATTTCTTTGATCACCAACTGCCACGACAACACACTCGTTTTTTTATGCAGTACTCCTGACGAACTTCACCCATTGCCCGCATCGTACCGGCTCTTAAGGTAGCTTGTGTTGGAGCAGCAGGACAAGCTCGCCATCCCGCCCGCTGCTTTCCTGCATTATTGCTCACGAAAACACAACGCACCCAGGGGAGAGATACCATGGTAAATAGGTAACCTATTTACCATGGTATCCCCCCCCTGCGGCGGCTGCTCTTGATCTCCGGCTGCTCATGATCTCCGTGAACGCACCCGCTGTCTCCAAACCTTGCAGAGCAGCACATTGAAGCGCTTGAAAACACAGCACAACATTCCCTAATAACACTTGCAATGCATTATGACTTCAAAGGTATGACTTTAAGTCTATGACATTATTATTTATTGATTTTATTTTGTTTTATTTCTTTGATCACCAACTGCCACGACAACACACTCGTTTTTTTTATGCAGTACTCCTGACGAACTTCACCCATTGCCCGCATCGTACCGGCTCTTAAGGTAGCTTGTGTTGGAGCAGCAGGACAAGCTCGCCATCCCGCCCGCTGCTTTCCTGCATTATTGCTCACGAAAACACAACGCACCCAGGGGAGAGATACCATGGTAAATAGGTAACCTATTTACCATGGTATCCCTCCCCTGCGGCGGCTGCTCTTGATCTCCGGCTGCTCATGATCTCCGTGAACGCACCCGCTGTCTCCAAACCTTGCAGAGCAGCACATTGAAGCGCTTGAAAACACAGCACAACATTCCCTAATAACACTTGCAATGCATTATGACTTCAAAGGTATGACTTTAAGTCTATGACATTATTATTTATTGATTTTATTTTGTTTTATTTCTTTGATCACCAACTGCCACGACAACACACTCGTTTTTTTATGCAGTACTCCTGACGAACTTCACCCATTGCCCGCATCGTACCGGCTCTTAAGGTAGCTTGTGTTGGAGCAGCAGGACAAGCTCGCCATCCCGCCCGCTGCTTTCCTGCATTATTGCTCACGAAAACACAACGCACCCAGGGGAGAGATACCATGGTAAATAGGTAACCTATTTACCATGGTATCCCTCCCCTGCGGCGGCTGCTCTTGATCTCCGGCTGCTCATGATCTCCGTGAACGCACCCGCTGTCTCCAAACCTTGCAGAGCAGCACATTGAAGCGCTTGAAAACACAGCACAACATTCCCTAATAACACTTGCAATGCATTATGACTTCAAAGGTATGACTTTAAGTCTATGACATTATTATTTATTGATTTTATTTTGTTTTATTTCTTTGATCACCAACTGCCACGACAACACACTCGTTTTTTTATGCAGTACTCCTGACGAACTTCACCCATTGCCCGCATCGTACCGGCTCTTAAGGTAGCTTGTGTTGGAGCAGCAGGACAAGCTCGCCATCCCGCCCGCTGCTTTCCTGCATTATTGCTCACGAAAACACAACGCACCCAGGGGAGAGATACCATGGTAAATAGGTAACCTATTTACCATGGTATCCCTCCCCTGCGGCGGCTGCTCTTGATCTCCGGCTGCTCATGATCTCCGTGAACGCACCCGCTGTCTCCAAACCTTGCAGAGCAGCACATTGAAGCGCTTGAAAACACAGCACAACATTCCCTAATAACACTTGCAATGCATTATGACTTCAAAGGTATGACTTTAAGTCTATGATATTATTATTTATTGATTTTATTTTGTTTTATTTCTTTGATCACCAACTGCCACGACAACACACTCGTTTTTTTATGCAGTACTCCTGACGAACTTCACCCATTGCCCGCATCGTACCGGCTCTTAAGGTAGCTTGTGTTGGAGCAGCAGGACAAGCTCGCCATCCCGCCCGCTGCTTTCCTGCATTATTGCTCACGAAAACACAACGCACCCAGGGGACGCACCCAGGGGAGAGATACCATGGTAAATAGGTAAAAAGGTTGGAGCAGCAGGACAAGCTCGCCATCCCGCCCGCTGCTTTCCTGCATTATTGCTCACGAAAACACAACGCACCCAGGGGAGAGATACCATGGTAAATAGGTAACCTATTTACCATGGTATCCCCACCCTGCGGCGGCTGCTCTTGATCTCCGGCTGCTCATGATCTCCGTGAACGCACCCGCTGTCTCCAAACCTTGCAGAGCAGCACATTGAAGCGCTTGAAAACACAGCACAACATTCCCTAATAACACTTGCAATGCATTATGACTTCAAAGGTATGACTTTAAGTCTATGACATTATTATTTATTGATTTGATTTTGTTTTATTTCTTTGATCACCAACTGCCACGACAACACACTCGTTTTTTTTATGCAGTACTCCTGACGAACTTCACCCATTGCCCGCATTGTACCGGCTCTTAAGGTAGCTTGTGTTGGAGCAGCAGGACAAGCTCGCCATCCCGCCCGCTGCTTTCCTGCATTATTGCTCACGAAAACACAACGCACCCAGGGGAGAGATACCATGGTAAATAGGTAACCTATTTACCATGGTATCCCTCCCCTGCGGCGGCTGCTCTTGATCTCCGGCTGCTCATGATCTCCGTGAACGCACCCGCTGTCTCCAAACCTTGCAGAGCAGCAGATTGAAGCGATTGAAAACACAGCACAACATTCCCTAATAACACTTGCAATGCATTATGACTTCAAAGGTATGACTTTAAGTCTATGACATTATTATTTATTGATTTTATTTTGTTTTATTTCTTTGATCACCAACTGCCACGACAACACACTCGTTTTTTTATGCAGTACTCCTGACGAACTTCACCCATTGCCCGCATCGTACCGGCTCTTAAGGTAGCTTGTGTTGGAGCAGCAGGACAAGCTCGCCATCCCGCCCGCTGCTTTCCTGCATTATTGCTCACGAAAACACAACGCACCCAGGGGACGCACCCAGGGGAGAGATACCATGGTAAATAGGTAAAAAGGTTGGAGCAGCAGGACAAGCTCGCCATCCCGCCCGCTGCTTTCCTGCATTATTGCTCACGAAAACACAACGCACCCAGGGGAGAGATACCATGGTAAATAGGTAACCTATTTACCATGGTATCCCTCCCCTGCGGCGGCTGCTCTTGATCTCCGGCTGCTCATGATCTCCGTGAACGCACCCGCTGTCTCCAAACCTTGCAGAGCAGCACATTGAAGCGCTTGAAAACACAGCACAACATTCCCTAATAACACTTGCAATGCATTATGACTTCAAAGGTATGACTTTAAGTCTATGACATTATTATTTATTGATTTTATTTTGTTTTATTTCTTTGATCACCAACTGCCACGACAACACACTCGTTTTTTTATGCAGTACTCCTGACGAACTTCACCCATTGCCCGCATCGTACCGGCTCTTAAGGTAGCTTGTGTTGGAGCAGCAGGACAAGCTCGCCATCCCGCCCGCTGCTTTCCTGCATTATTGCTCACGAAAACACAACGCACCCAGGGGACGCACCCAGGGGAGAGATACCATGGTAAATAGGTAAAAAGGTTGGAGCAGCAGGACAAGCTCGCCATCCCGCCCGCTGCTTTCCTGCATTATTGCTCACGAAAACACAACGCACCCAGGGGAGAGATACCATGGTAAATAGGTAACCTATTTACCATGGTATCCGTCCCCTGCGGCGGCTGCTCTTGATCTCCGGCTGCTCATGATCTCCGTGAACGCACCCGCTGTCTCCAAACCTTGCAGAGCAGCACATTGAAGCGCTTGAAAACACAGCACAACATTCCCTAATAACACTTGCAATGCATTATGACTTCAAAGGTATGACTTTAAGTCTATGACATTATTATTTATTGATTTTATTTTGTTTTATTTCTTTGATCACCAACTGCCACGACAACACACTCGTTTTTTTATGCAGTACTCCTGACGAACTTCACCCATTGCCCGCATCGTACCGGCTCTTAATGTAGCTTGTGTTGGAGCAGCAGGACAAGCTCGCCATCCCGCCCGCTGCTTTCCTGCATTATTGCTCACGAAAACACAACGCACCCAGGGGAGAGATACCATGGTAAATAGGTAACCTATTTACCATGGTATCCCTCCCCTGCGGCGGCTGCTCTTGATCTCCGGCTGCTCATGATCTCCGTGAACGCACCCGCTGTCTCCAAACCTTGCAGAGCAGCACATTGAAGCGCTTGAAAACACAGCACAACATTCCCTAATAACACTTGCAATGCATTATGACTTCAAAGGTATGACTTTAAGTCTATGACATTATTATTTATTGATTTTATTTTGTTTTATTTCTTTGATCACCAACTGCCACGACAACACACTCGTTTTTTTTATGCAGTACTCCTGACGAACTTCACCCATTGCCCGCATCGTACCGGCTCTTAAGGTAGCTTGTGTTGGAGCAGCAGGACAAGCTCGCCATCCCGCCCGCTGCTTTCCTGCATTATTGCTCACGAAAACACAACGCACCCAGGGGAGAGATACCATGGTAAATAGGTAACCTATTTACCATGGTATCCCTCCCCTGCGGCGGCTGCTCTTGATCTCCGGCTGCTCATGATCTCCGTGAACGCACCCGCTGTCTCCAAACCTTGCAGAGCAGCACATTGAAGCGCTTGAAAACACAGCACAACATTCCCTAATAACACTTGCAATGCATTATGACTTCAAAGGTATGACTTTAAGTCTATGACATTATTATTTATTGATTTTATTTTGTTTTATTTCTTTGATCACCAACTGCCACGACAACACACTCGTTTTTTTATGCAGTACTCCTGACGAACTTCACCCATTGCCCGCATCGTACCGGCTCTTAAGGTAGCTTGTGTTGGAGCAGCAGGACAAGCTCGCCATCCCGCCCGCTGCTTTCCTGCATTATTGCTCACGAAAACACAACGCACCCAGGGGAGAGATACCATGGTAAATAGGTAACCTATTTACCATGGTATCCCTCCCCTGCGGCGGCTGCTCTTGATCTCCGGCTGCTCATGATCTCCGTGAACGCACCCGCTGTCTCCAAACCTTGCAGAGCAGCACATTGAAGCGCTTGAAAACACAGCACAACATTCCCTAATAACACTTGCAATGCATTATGACTTCAAAGGTATGACTTTAAGTCTATGATATTATTATTTATTGATTTTATTTTGTTTTATTTCTTTGATCACCAACTGCCACGACAACACACTCGTTTTTTTTATGCAGTACTCCTGACGAACTTCACCCATTGCCCGCATCGTACCGGCTCTTAAGGTAGCTTGTGTTGGAGCAGCAGGACAAGCTCGCCATCCCGCCCGCTGCTTTCCTGCATTATTGCTCACGAAAACACAACGCACCCAGGGGACGCACCCAGGGGAGAGATACCATGGTAAATAGGTAAAAAGGTTGGAGCAGCAGGACAAGCTCGCCATCCCGCCCGCTGCTTTCCTGCATTATTGCTCACGAAAACACAACGCACCCAGGGGAGAGATACCATGGTAAATAGGTAACCTATTTACCATGGTATCCCCACCCTGCGGCGGCTGCTCTTGATCTCCGGCTGCTCATGATCTCCGTGAACGCACCCGCTGTCTCCAAACCTTGCAGAGCAGCACATTGAAGCGCTTGAAAACACAGCACAACATTCCCTAATAACACTTGCAATGCATTATGACTTCAAAGGTATGACTTTAAGTCTATGACATTATTATTTATTGATTTGATTTTGTTTTATTTCTTTGATCACCAACTGCCACGACAACACACTCGTTTTTTTTATGCAGTACTCCTGACGAACTTCACCCATTGCCCGCATTGTACCGGCTCTTAAGGTAGCTTGTGTTGGAGCAGCAGGACAAGCTCGCCATCCCGCCCGCTGCTTTCCTGCATTATTGCTCACGAAAACACAACGCACCCAGGGGAGAGATACCATGGTAAATAGGTAACCTATTTACCATGGTATCCCTCCCCTGCGGCGGCTGCTCTTGATCTCCGGCTGCTCATGATCTCCGTGAACGCACCCGCTGTCTCCAAACCTTGCAGAGCAGCAGATTGAAGCGATTGAAAACACAGCACAACATTCCCTAATAACACTTGCAATGCATTATGACTTCAAAGGTATGACTTTAAGTCTATGACATTATTATTTATTGATTTTATTTTGTTTTATTTCTTTGATCACCAACTGCCACGACAACACACTCGTTTTTTTATGCAGTACTCCTGACGAACTTCACCCATTGCCCGCATCGTACCGGCTCTTAAGGTAGCTTGTGTTGGAGCAGCAGGACAAGCTCGCCATCCCGCCCGCTGCTTTCCTGCATTATTGCTCACGAAAACACAACGCACCCAGGGGACGCACCCAGGGGAGAGATACCATGGTAAATAGGTAAAAAGGTTGGAGCAGCAGGACAAGCTCGCCATCCCGCCCGCTGCTTTCCTGCATTATTGCTCACGAAAACACAACGCACCCAGGGGAGAGATACCATGGTAAATAGGTAACCTATTTACCATGGTATCCCTCCCCTGCGGCGGCTGCTCTTGATCTCCGGCTGCTCATGATCTCCGTGAACGCACCCGCTGTCTCCAAACCTTGCAGAGCAGCACATTGAAGCGCTTGAAAACACAGCACAACATTCCCTAATAACACTTGCAATGCATTATGACTTCAAAGGTATGACTTTAAGTCTATGACATTATTATTTATTGATTTTATTTTGTTTTATTTCTTTGATCACCAACTGCCACGACAACACACTCGTTTTTTTATGCAGTACTCCTGACGAACTTCACCCATTGCCCGCATCGTACCGGCTCTTAAGGTAGCTTGTGTTGGAGCAGCAGGACAAGCTCGCCATCCCGCCCGCTGCTTTCCCTGCATTATTGCT
Organism: Acipenser ruthenus; assembly: GCF_902713425.1. NCBI lineage: Eukaryota > Metazoa > Chordata > Actinopteri > Acipenseriformes > Acipenseridae > Acipenser > Acipenser ruthenus. The sequence goes on from NW_026708724.1 coordinate 36,908, forward strand.
CACGAAAACACAACGCACCCAGGGGACGCACCCAGGGGAGAGATACCATGGTAAATAGGTAAAAAGGTTGGAGCAGCAGGACAAGCTCGCCATCCCGCCCGCTGCTTTCCTGCATTATTGCTCACGAAAACACAACGCACCCAGGGGGAGAGATACCATGGTAAATAGGTAACCTATTTACCATGGTATCCGTCCCCTGCGGCGCTGCTCTTGATCTCCGGCTGCTCATGATCTCCGTGAACGCACCCGCTGTCTCCAAACCTTGCAGAGCAGCACATTGAAGCGCTTGAAAACACAGCACAACATTCCCTAATAACACTTGCAATGCATTATGACTTCAAAGGTATGACTTTAAGTCTATGACATTATTATTTATTGATTTTATTTTGTTTTATTTCTTTGATCACCAACTGCCACGACAACACACTCGTTTTTTTATGCAGTACTCCTGACGAACTTCACCCATTGCCCGCATCGTACCGGCTCTTAATGTAGCTTGTGTTGGAGCAGCAGGACAAGCTCGCCATCCCGCCCGCTGCTTTCCTGCATTATTGCTCACGAAAACACAACGCACCCAGGGGAGAGATACCATGGTAAATAGGTAACCTATTTACCATGGTATCCCTCCCCTGCGGCGGCTGCTCTTGATCTCCGGCTGCTCATGATCTCCGTGAACGCACCCGCTGTCTCCAAACCTTGCAGAGCAGCACATTGAAGCGCTTGAAAACACAGCACAACATTCCCTAATAACACTTGCAATGCATTATGACTTCAAAGGTATGACTTTAAGTCTATGACATTATTATTTATTGATTTTATTTTGTTTTATTTCTTTGATCACCAACTGCCACGACAACACACTCGTTTTTTTATGCAGTACTCCTGACGAACTTCACCCATTGCCCGCATCGTACCGGCTCTTAAGGTAGCTTGTGTTGGAGCAGCAGGACAAGCTCGCCATCCCGCCCGCTGCTTTTCCTGCATTATTGCTCACGAAAACACAACGCACCCAGGGGAGAGATACCATGGTAAATAGGTAACCTATTTACCATGGTATCCCTCCCCTGCGGCGGCTGCTCTTGATCTCCGGCTGCTCATGATCTCCGTGAACGCACACGCTGTCTCCAAACCTTGCAGAGCAGCACATTGA